>NC_025998.2:71280734-71516641 GCF_000442705.2 Elaeis guineensis
CGGTGAAGATCGCCAAGAGGGAGGCAGATCGGGTGGAGGAAGGTCGCCTGGCTAGGGCCGTCTGCCTCGAGGAGAAGATCGTCGAGGCCCTAAGTCTCCAGGAGGCACTGGAAAAGGAGGGACAAACCTTGTCCGATCTGAGGATCGCCTTGGAGGAGGAGAGAAAGAAGGCTGAGGCCGAAGTCTCCGAACTGAAAGCGCAGGCTTCCGAGTTGAAGGTGCAGGTTTTCGAGCTGAAAGCGCAGATTCCATCCCTGATCTCGGAGGCAGGGGCCCGAGCAGTGGAGGAGTTCAAGGCCTCCTCCGAGATGGAGGATCTACAGGTCCAGTTCGACCAAGATGCCTTCATCAAGGGTTTCGAACTCTGTCAAAAGAAGGTGGCTGGAAGGTTCCCCAAACTGGATCTCGACTTCCTAGATGAGGCATCCGACGATGAAGCAGGACCATCCGAAACTGCTGTCGGTCCTCCTCCAGCTGAGACCTCGTTGACTGCTGCGGTCGCTGCTGTCGACCTTCCGAGGATGTCGAGCCTCTCTACTTCTGCCCCAGAGGTCCAGAACCTCTAGCTTCGTATTTTTCCTTTGTGGTGATTTTTCTTCGTTCTCTTGTACTTAAAAATTATTCAATCAATGAAATCAGATTCTTCTTCACAGAGGGCCCCCCCTTTTTTCTTGTATTCTTTTCCTTCTCTTTTATCTTCTTATATTAATTTGAGTCATGGTACTTTTGTCTCCCAACGACAGTATCCTGCCGAAGCTCTTCCCCTACCACAGGGGGTTCCTTTGAAGTTGATGATCCGAGACCTCAGAAGAGAAGTTCGTCAGTTGACGAAAAAATCCAAGAAGTTGGAAAATAAACTTCATCGACTGAGGAAGAGCCATTCGAAAGTCACTGCAAAGGCTATTCACTTTCAGGACCTCCATAGAAAGGGTCTCATGGAATACACCCGGAGGAAGGCCGACTTCGTGATGGAGCTTGAGGAACTCTGGAAACATGCTAGCGATCGATCTTGGACTCAGGCTTCCAAGATCAGCTCCCTTGAAGCCGAGCTGGTGGCCGCACGGGAGAAGATCGGCCAGTTGGAAGGGAGCTCATCCTGGCTCACAACCCAAGCCAACCGCGATCGAGACTGGTCGAAGAAGTTCTTCGACCTTCAAAAGCAGCTGCAGGACGCTGAGGCGAACTACAATGCCTATCGAGTCGGATAGAGCGGACAAGTAGAGGACTACCGAAAGAAGCTCCAGACGGCAACCGACAAAGTTGCCCACCTTCGGAGGCAGTTGTTTGAGAGAGTCCAGCTTGCCTCTGCACAAGGCTCCGATGAGCTCCGCTCCTTGAGGGGGACTGTGGCAGAACTGTTTGTGGCTCTTGGGTGGGAGGAGGCTGAACGATAGCGGCTGAAGATTCAACTGGTCCACAAGCAGCAGGCGGTCAAAGATGCCGAGGCAAAGTCTGAGATCCTGAGGAAGAGACTTCGAGAGTCGGAGGGCGACAGTCGGTGGTTCCACCAGATGTACCGGGATATGCTGCTGAGAAAGATGGAACTAGAAGAAGAAGTTGAAAACTTAAGGCAATCCCTGACAAGGATCGAAATCGAGAGCTCGAAGTCGAAAAAAGCTGGGCTTCCTTAGAGCTCCTTTCTCTCTCTTTTTTTTTTTTTTTTGCCTTTCATCCTTCCATGTATTCTTTTTCTTTTGTTGTCATCTCTCTTTTCGGCCTTCAAGGCTTTGTAATATATACTTCACTAATGAAATAAAAAGAAAATTTTCCATTACCTTGTCCATTTTGGTATTGAGTTGTCTTTTACCGAACTTCTTTTATCTTTTGTCTTGTCCGACACCATCGTTGTTTGAAGGTTCCCGATCGCCGTCGTGTTGATTTGCCTTTTTGGTTCATGATCATAAATCTTTTTGAGGCCATTTGAGTTTGACGCTTCCTCTCGGTGCTCGAGCTTGGGAATCCAAACTTCTCGTTACTTTAAGGAAGTCGATTTCTCCTCGGCCTGTATTGAGTTCCCTTTTAGTGACTGAGAGTTTCTTGATAGGAGTATCCTTCCTCATCGAGATGAGGTCCCTTGTGTCTTTGATGTAGTTTGTTTTTTACTTATCGCTAGTGTAATTTGTCATTTTTTCTTTTTCATCTCCCCCTCTCTTCTTTTTTTTTTTGTTCAAGTGAGGGTTTTCTCTCTGCTCTTAACGAGGTCGTGAGAGTGTAGAGGAGCCGTTGAGGAGGCCTTCCTCCTCATCCGATCTCGATCGACTGGGTCTTTGTTTGCATCAGGACGAGATTCTCCTCTTATTCCCGACAGTCAATTTCAGCTCATGTTAGGATGAGTTTCTCCTTATGTTCCTAATAGGACTGTGGGGGCACGTAAGGGCCACTGCAAGGGCCTCTCCCCCCATCCGATCTTTAAGTAACCAAACCTTCGACTTTGCTCATATTAGGATGAGGTTCTCCTCCTATTCCTAACAAGGCTATGGGGGCATGTAAGGGTCGCTGCAAGGGCCTCTCCCCCCATCCAATCTTTAAGTAACCGGGCCTTCGACTTTGCTCATGTTAGGATGAGGTTCTCCTCCTATTCCTAACAAGGCTGTGGGGGCACATAAGGACCGTTGCAAGGACCTCTCCCTCCATTCGATTTCTAAGTAATCGGGCCTTCGACTTTGCTCATGTTAGGACGAGGTTCTCCTCCTGTTCCTAACAAGGCTGTGGGGGCACATAAGGGCCGTTGTAAGGGCCTCTCCCCCCATCCGATCTCTAAGTAACCGGGCCTTCGACTTTGCTCATGTTAGGACGAGATTCTCCTCCTGTTCCTAACAAAGCTGTGGGGGCACATAAGGGTCGTTGCGAGGGCCTCTCCCCCCATCCGATCTTTAAGTAATCGGGCCTTTGACTTTGCTCATATTAGGATGAGGTTCTCCTCCTATTCCTAACAAGGCTGTGGGGGCACATAAGGGCCATTGCGAGGGCCTCTCCCCCCATCCGATCTTTAAGTAACCGGACCTTCGACTTTGCTCATGTTAGGATGAGGTTCTCCTCCTATTCCTAACAAGCTTAATTTTGACTGAATGAGGGAGTTACTTCCTGTCATTATAAGCTCATGCTAAAAGGATAAATATGCAAATATAAAATTTTTATTTAAGACAAAGCTATTGATAATACATTCATAGATTTTTTGAATCCTACAGCCGCAGAAGGTCTGCTCCCCGTCGGGGTCCTCCTGAGATGGAGTTGATAATCTCAATCGGAGGTCGATCTTCAGGCTGCTCCTCCCTCCTTGGCGGCTCTGACTGCGGCAGGACCCTAGGCCGATCTTTCCTACCTTCAGATCGGCATCGAATGAATCTGTCGAGCCGATCTCATCTGATGAGCTCCTCGATCTCATCTCGGAGCTGGATACACTCCTTCATGTCGTGGCCGTGATCACGATGATAGAGGCAAAACTTGTTAGGATTGCGCTTCTCGGGGTGTGTGCGCATCCTTTCTGGCCTTAGCAGCTGCTCCCTAACCTCCATCAGCACTTGAGTTTTCGATGCGTTAAGAGGGACGTAGCTGTGGAATCTTCTCGGGGGAGAGCTCCGTCGAACTATGTGGTCCGGGCTCCTCTGCTTACGAGCCCGGGGAGGAGTCTGGACATGCTTGTGTCCGAAGGGAGTTCGAGAATGTGGTCGAGCTTCACTCGGCCCTTTTTCAACTGCGGGCTTGCTGGAGTCCCCCGCCTGCCGCTGCTTCACGGCCTCCTCATCCTTCATCTTGAAGGCTTCTTCTGCTCAGGCATATCCTTCAGCCCGAGCCAACAAATTAGCAAAGTTCCTGGGATATTTCTTTTCCAGGAAAAATAGAAGATCATTCTTTCTAAGACCGCCCTTCAGGGCGGCCATCGCGATCGATTGATCCAAGTTTCGGACCTCCAGCATTGCGATGTTAAAGCGGTTGACGTAGGCTCAGATGAATTCTCCCTTCTTCTGCTTGATGTTGATAAGAGACTTCAAACCTCTCTGGGGACGCCGACTGCTAACAAAATGAGCCGCAAACTAGTGGCTCATCTGATCAAAGGAGAAGATAGTATCCGACTTCAGTGTCGAGTACCAGTTTCTTGTTGCTCCCTTCAAGGTAGATGGAAAAACTCGACACAAGATGGCGTCTGGCATGCCATGGAGCAGCATCATTGTCCGAAAGGCCTCCAAGTGGTCAACCGGATCTGAGGTCCCGTCGTAGCTTTCGAATTGGAGGAGCTTGAAGTTTGGCAGGATCGGTTCCTGCATGATCATTTGAGAGAAAGGAGGGTCAGTACAGATGTCCTCACCATAAGTAGGGGGAGCGTGGTGGAGCTCTTCGATCCGTCAGTTCATCTCCTGGAGCCTTCGATCCAAGAGGTCCTCTCGACTGTGAGTCTCGAGGGTCTTCTGGTAGAGTGGAGGTAGGGATCCTCCAGGAGTGAAATCATGATTAGACTGAGGGCTCTCCACCCTCAGATTCTCCTTTCTAGGGAAGACAGGATGACCGACCCAAGTGGCCCACCCTACTGCCGGATCTTGGAACTCCGACGATGCTCTTTCCAACCTCACTGACACCTGCAGCTGTTGCTGCTGCTGCTGCATGGCCTGCACTACTTCGGTGAGGCCTCTGACCTGCTGAACTAGCAGGTCAAACTGCTCCATGCCGATCATCGTTGTCAGAGGAGAAGGAGCCTAAAAAATTGGAGGTGAGGTCGGAGCCTGAGATCTGGCCACGGAGGTCGTAGATCGCCTGATGGATGCCTTTCGGAGAGGCATCAGGTGGAGATCTAGTAGGAGAAGGAGAAGAGGATGTCAGAGAAGATGACCGGAGACAGTCCCGTTGAGCACTCCTTTAACAACAATGGTACTACAAAGACACAACCCTTCCTCTAGTGCCAATTCTGTTGGTGCAGAATTTCATCGAAGCCAGAGTTGCTGGAGTTGAGATGACCACGATCACCATCGAAACCTGCAAGGAAAGTCTAAACCGGAGTTGGGGGTGCTCCGGCAAGATCCTCCAATGCTCAAGTCAGTACTCTGCCTCAACAGAAAGGAGTGCTCGAGTGGAAATTTTAGCAGAGTTTTGGGATAGAGTTTAGAGCTTAGAGAAGAACGTATCTGGGGGTCTCCTTTTTATAGATGGAGAGCATAACTGATTGACAGCGACGTCTGTAACCACCTGATAGTGGGTCGTTCAGAGCCGTGCTGAGTTTGTTATAGAGAGTAGTGGTGTCAGAGGTCGTTCAGGGCCACATGGAGTTTGTCACGGAGAATGGGGTGGTGTCCGTTGTCGTGACTTGCCAGAGAGTGGTGGAGCCACGTAGAATCCATTGCAGAGAGTGGAGTAGGGTAGTGGCCATTATCGTGACTTGCCAGAGAGTTCAGATATGTCGGCTGGAGCTCAGCTAGGATATCTGATGGAGCGGAATGGCTCTTTACCCCATCGATCTAGGAGAAGCTCGGATGTTTTTGAGGCTGCTGATGAGTCTACCGTTGTCGGACGCTTCAGGCGCTGATGCCATAGGTGGGAGTCATCTGCTGTAGAAGTTCGGATGGAGACTTTTCGTTGGTAAAGTTCGGTAGGAGTCCAATTGCTAGAGAAGTCCATCTGGGATTCGCCTGATGTGGAAGCTTGTCTGAAGATTATCCACTAGAGAAGTCTAGTTTCATGAAGAGTCTAACGGAGGGTCGGCCGGTGGTGGACTTCGGATGGCATTGGGGAGGTTCGGCAGACATCGGAGGTGATTGATCGTTGTAGAAATCCAACTGCCGGAGTCCGTCCATCGTAGAAGCTCATCCGATATCCATCCGCTATGAAAGTTCGATCGGAGTCTGGTTCTTGTAGAAGGCTGAAAGGAGACCGCTTATTGTAGAAGCTCGGTTGAAGATCAATTGTCGTGGGAGCTCGGAGTAGTGACCTGGCCGGTGAGTCTTGTCCCATTGTAGAAGCTCGATCGAAGATCGGTTGTCGTGAGATTCGGCTACGAAGAAGCTCGACTGAAGTCTACCTGTAATAGAAGTTTGGAAGAAATGTGTTTATAGTAGAGGCTCGAATAAAATTTACTTACAGTAGATATCTGGGGTAGACCGTCCGCTGTAGGAGTTCAGAGTAGACCGCTCGTAGTAGAAGTTCGGGGTGGACCGCTCGTAGTAGAAGTTCGGCTCTCGCAGGAACTCGATGGGAATCCTGAAGGCGGTCGATCATCGTAGAAACTTGGATGGAGTCTGATTACTGTAGAAATCTTATTGTCGGAGAAGCTCGGATATTGACGTAGTCTGAAAGAAGTTCGGAGAATAGTTGATCACTGTAGAAGGTCGGCTGATAGTGAGACCCAGAGAGTCTTTGGAGCAGTCCGGTAGATGGATGGAGAAGCTCATTGTCAGAGAAGTCCGGATGGTATTATGGAAGCTCGGACGGTCGAGGGGGTTCAGAGAGACGCCACACAAGGTCGAAAGCCGAAAAAGTCCTGGAAGGGTCGGTCCTTTACAAACTTCGGCTGGGGGTATTTTATACCCAACAGTTTTCATATAATTCATCCCCTTGACCAAAATGCTCATAGGATACCTCAGAGTTCAACTGTCGACTCTGATCGGGTTGTCCATATTATATTTCAAAATATTAAATCCATCTGATGGATTATCCTGGTCATGGTTTTGCTAAATTGAAATACAGCACTCATTCTTCTCCAACTCTTGGAGTGATCAATCCCATCTTGATCACACTTTGACTTCGCAAGTACTTGATGTACCTAGAAGTCTTTCATTACTGAATTAGAAATTCAGTTAGTCCAGTACCAAAGCACAGTGAGTTGCTTGCAAGTCACTGAGACGATCTCAGATCTAAGGGACACTGATACCTATATCCCATCAGAGAAATTCTCGACAGCAGAATGCTCTAGAGTTGGTCACGTTCCATGATGATGTACCCTTACATCTCACCTGTATGCCATACCAGTATCTCCACACTCTTTGGTCAAGAGGACAACCAACCCATATGGCCTAAAGCGACCTATGCTCGATAGAAGCTGTCATCCTTATTAACAGCCTATCATTTGGTCATGAACAGTTTTAAGGACTAATCGATAAATCCTCTCTTTATCAAACCTAAATAGTCCTAAAGATTTCATCACAACAATGGAGTTCATTAGAAGATAAAAACTTATGATGAAAATATCAAAAATATATTTTATTTATTAATAAATCAATTACAATACAAGGTTGCTCAATCGTCAACAGGTTGACGATTGACTTTTGGGACAAATTTTTCAACAACTCCTATTTGTCCTAAAGCCACTCGGCACAGTATCTAATATCCATCTTCGACTTGTGGTTGTCGAACTCCTTTATCATCAGGACTTTAGTGAAGGGGTCGGCCAGGTTCTCCTTCTGTCGATCTTTTGAAGATCGACATCACCTCGATCCATGATCTTCCGGATTAGGTGGAAGCGATGCAAAATGTGCTTCATCCGCTGGTGTGCTTTGGGTTCCTTCGCCTGAGCAATGGCACCAATGCTGTCACAGTAGAGCAAAATCGGACCATCGAGGGAGGGTGCTACTCTGAGCTCGGTGATAAATTTTTTCAGCCACACAACTTCCTTCATGGCATCCGATGCTGTGATGTACTCCGCCTCACAAATAGAGTCTGCCACAGTATGCTGCTTGAAACTCTTCCAGTAGATGGCTCCACTATTCAGAGTAAAGATATAACCCGACACACTTCTGCTATCAATCATGATCAGATTGAAAGCTGGAGTCTGTGAACCCTATAAGTTTCAGATCTGACACGCCATAAACCAACCATTGGTCCTTAATATTTCTCCAATACTTAAGGATGGCTTTAACCACTTTTCAGTAGTTTTCTTTAGGATCAGATTGGTATATACTCATTACTCCTAGTGAGTATGCCACATCTAGCCTTGTAAATGTCATGGCATACATGATAAATTCCACGGCTGAAGCATATGGGACTCTACTCATATGCTCTCTCTCTTCAGAAGTTGTCGGACAATCCTTCTTAGAGAAAAAAATTTCATGGCCTATCGATAGATAGCCCTTCTTGAAATTCTCCATGCTGAACCCTTCAGCACAGTATCTATGTATGTGGACTGGGATAACCTAAGCATCTTTTTAGATCTATCCCTATAGATCTTCATCCCTAGGATGTAGGATGCTTCACCCAAATCCTTCATGGAGAACTGCGATGACAATCAAACTTTTATTCCCTGTAGTGTGGAGATGTCATTTCTGATTAAGAAAATATCATCTACATACAAAACAGAAATATCACAACTGGACCATTTGCCCATTTATAGATGTAGGGCTCTTCTCTGTTCTTAACGAAGCTATACGTTTTGATCACCTTATCAAAATACATGTTTCAACTCTGAGAAGCTTGCTTCAATCCATAAATGAATCTCTGAAGCTTACACACTTTGGACTCATCTGTGGATGTAAACCCTTTAGGTTATATCATATTGTTGGAAAAGGTGCAGGGTTTCATGCATGAATTTCAAAATATTTTTGAAATATAATACAGCAGAACATGTAAATTAAATAATTTGATCTACAAATGCATGTAATCAAATTACTAAACCCTACAATTAGGACCTATAACATGTCATATTGCATTTATAAATCAAAAAATAAAAGCTTTGGTATTGATCAAATCAAAACCCTAGATCTTAAACAGTTTTAGATCTAAAACCTAGATCATATCTAGATAAGAGAAGAGATCAGATCTCTTATCTTGATGTGGGTTGAGAACTTCATGATTGATTTTTTTTATTATCTTTGGAGCTGCACACGCATCCGACCTCTACAGGTGATCCACACGAGACTGCAACAAAATCAGAGGTTCGTCGAACGAAGATCCGCTCGAAATACTAGCTTCTTGCAGATCCCTCCGGATGGTTAATCTAAAAAATATTCTTTAGATCTCTTGAATATTCCAAGAGATGAAGAATATGAGGAGGAATAAAGGAGAAGTCAAACCCTTTGACCTTCCTAAAATCAGAAATAATAATATAAAAGAAAAGGTCCTAAGAGAAGACAGATCTTCTTCTCTAGATATTTCTCTAACTTTCAGATCTTATGATATCTGATTTTTCTCATAGAAAAATCTCATAATTTATGGAGAAGAAGGGTTCTAAAGGTTAAGAAAAGACCTTCTTTTCTTCTTCTTTCATCAGAACATGATCAGATCATGTCCAAAATTAGATCACCATATGCTAACTCATTGGAGCATGGATCTATCACACCATCCCTCTTTTTCTCTCAAATTTTTATCACATAAAAATATAAAAACAAAGAGAAAATAATATGAAAGAAAAATAATAAGAGAAGACAATCTTTCCTCTTACCTTTTTTCTCTACAAGACATCAACTTTTGATCTCTTGATAGAAGACTCTCCTTCAAGGATCTTGGCACCTCAAATCACCCATGCCATCCTCTTTTTCCTCTACTTTTTCTCTCAAAAAATTACTAATTTTAGACTCCTATATCTTCTCATATGGGGCGGCACCAATATAAGAGGTAGATAAAGTCAAGAGTCCTAGTTAAACAAGGAACTTATGGGGCGTCCAACTCTTGGATGCCCCCTTCCTCAAAAATTTCATGGAGATCAAGATAAGATGCTTAAAAGGGGTGACAAAATGATAGGATATGCTTGGAAAAAGTTGGCATAAGAAAGGAGGGAAGAGTCCTTGTGAAGAGGGACTCTTTCAAAAAAAGAAGCCTAACCCACTTTCCATAATTAACCAAATCACTTTTTATATTGAACCAAATAAAATCTGATTCAAATCTTTAGAATAAGTGATGTGAGATAATATTTCTTGGATGTGGATATCATAGAAAAATATCTAAAAATTAATTAGTGGGCATGGGCTTGAGATTTCTTAGGTGGCGCAAGAGATGATATGGAATCCTAGTCTAACTAGGATTCTTATGTAGATTAGGTCAAACACGTTGAACCCAATCCAAATTAATTACAACCTAATTAATGATGATTCTAGTCTAACTAAGAGTCTAATTAAATTAGATTAAATTATATTTAATTTTAATTTAAATCCTAACTTAATTAGGAATTAGGTGCATACAAGTCCTAATCAAACATGAACTTGTTCTCCCTCGCAATTGGCTTGTCCAATAAACCAATTAGACTTAATCTAATTAAATCTAAACTAATTCTAATTGAATCAAATTCAATTAGACTTGATCTCAACCCAATTGCTCAATCAGATTGAGCTAATTAGCAATCCAATTGCTAATCGATCCTCCTGTAACACTTGCATTAGGTCAAACATCAATCATATTGATCGTTTAACCTAAGAACGATTCTCAATTATCGATTAACTATCTGATTAGGTTACAACCTCTTATATGTGTGATCTTATAAGTTCGAACCTAAGTTGGTAGCACAAAAATCAATTTCTGTACCGATCGAAGTAACCATCTAGCAATGGTTCTCGACATCCAGATAGGTCGAATATATGCAAAGCAATATTCTGAGAATCCTGACCCATGGTTACCGTATAATTCATCTTTTTGACCAATAATACTTAAGACAATTTTGAGTATGCTATCAACACTCATACAAGTCATCTCTATTGTGTCTCAAAATTTTGTAAATCCCGTGACTCCTCACGAGGATTATCCAGGTCTAGGTTTTGCTAAATTAAAACACAACGAGACATTCTCTTCCTGAAGTTAATCATGAGTGGTCAATCCCATCTTGACTCACACACCGACTTCATAAGTACTTGATTGTATCCAAAAATCTTTCGAACCTATATTAAAAATACAGACAATCCAGCACCAAAGTACAGTGAGTTGCTTGCAAGTCACCGTGGTGATCTCAGGTCAGAGGGACACTTATACCCATTGGCCTTGGCTAACTACTCTTGACAGTAGAGTATTACATTGGTCACATTCCATGCAGATGTACTCCTACATCTCATCTGGATGCCATACCAGTGTCTCCATACCACTTGATTACGAGGACAACCAACGCATATGGCATACAGCGACCTACACTTGATAAGTTATCATCCTTATTAATAACTTATCATTTGATCGTGAACAATTTAAGAACTATCTGATAAATTCTTCTTTATCGATTGATTATGGTTCTAAGGACTTCATCATAATTTAGGAGTTCATTTAAAGAAGATAGAACTTTTATGATGAACTTGCCAAATAACTATTATTATTAGATAATTCATATACTAATTCCAATCATCTACTACTTAGATAATTGGCTTTAAGATATATTTTCCAACACATATATATCTCTTCGATCAGCTCTCCATTCAAAAAAGCTATCTTTACATCCATCTGTCAGATCTCATAATCCAGATGGGCAGCTATTGCAAGCATTATCCGAATGGATTTGAGCATTGCCACAGGAGAGAACATCTCATTATAGTCAATACTATAATGTTAACGATACCCTTTGACAACCAGACGGGCTTTATAGGTCTCCACCTTTCCGTCTGTGCCTCTCTTCCTTTTGAAGACCCATTTACACCCAATGGGTTTAACCCCTTCAGGTGGGTCAATCAATGTCCATACATCGTTGACCTTCATGGACTCTATTTTGGATTTCATGGCTTCAAGCCATTTCTCGAAATCAGATCTCTGCATTACATCCATATAGGTGATCGGATCCTCATCGTTCTCATCGAGTTTGATGGGATCACCATTCTGGATCAAAAATTCATAGTATCTATCTGACTGACGCGGTACTCTATCGGATCATCTTAATGATGCAGGTATATTGAGCTCTGGATCTGATCTAATCAAATCCAACTCAAGTTCAGCTATTGGTGTTGGTCCTTCTATCTGTTGGACTTCATCAAGTTCAATCTTAGAGGCAACGGTTTCTTCACCGAGGAACTCTTTTTCTAAAAAGGTTGCCTTAAGGCTGACGAACACCCTTTATTCATCAACATGGTAGAAAAAATATCTTTTGGTCTCTTTGGGGTATCCTATGAATATGCATTTGTCAGACCTAGGTCCAAGTTTATCTGTAACTAACTGTTTGACATAGGCCAGGCACCCTCAGACCCTAAGGTATGAAAGTGCTGGCTTACGTCCTGTCCATATCTCATATGAAATCTTAATTACAGACTTACTTGGAACCCTATTTAACAAATAACAGGCTGATTCGAGTGCATATCCCCAGAAGGATATCGGCAAGCTGGCAAAACCCATCATGGATCGGATCATGTCTAACAGAGTCTGATTTCTCCTTTCAGACATACCATTATGCTGTGGTGTTCCTGGAGGAATCTATTGGGAGAGAATCTCATTCTTTTCTAGATATGTAAGAAACTCATCAGAAAGGTATTTTTCTCCTCGATCAGATTGAAGAGTTTTAATACTCTTCTCAATTTATTTTTCTACTTCACTTCGAAATCATTTGAACATTTCAAATGAATCCGACTTATGTTTCATCAGATAGACATATCCATATCTGGATAGATCATCCATGAAAGTGATGAAGTAGAAATATCCACCTCTAGCACTTGTGCTCATGGGATCGCATACATCAGTATGTACTAGGCCCAAGAGCTCGGTAGCTCTTTCACCTTTTTCAATAAAAGGTGACTTGGTCATTTTACCAAGAAGACAAAACTCACAAGTTGGAAGTGATTCACAATCACTGACTTCAAGGATTTCCTCTTGAGTCAACCTGTTTATCCTGTTCTTGTTTAAACGACCTAACCTATAGTGCCATAAGTAGATATCTGATACACTATCTAATCTAGGATGCTTGCCTATAGAATAGACTATGTTAACAGGTTGTGATAACATATACACACCATTGTTCAAATATCCATAAAAAATGGTAACACCATTCATAATGATATTACAAACTTGTTTCTTTATTAAAATTTTATAATCATTTTTGGCCAGAAGGCCTACAGAAATAACATTTAAAAAGAAACTGAGACAGAAATGACAATCATTAAGAACAATGGTATGGGGCTCAAATACAAGTTTCAAGATTCTTAATGCTAGAACTGAAACTGGTCTTCCATCGCCAACATTCAGGAATTTCTCGCCTTGCTCGAATCTCCTACTAACCTACAACCCCTGCAACGAATTGCAAATATGGTAAGGGCTACCGGTATCCAATACCCAGTCAGTTATATCACAAATAGAAAAATTGCAAGGAGTTATCATATAAATACCTTGCCCAGCAACAACTTGCTTCTTTCTCTGCCTGTTCGGATCTAGGAAGGCAATGTACTGAGGACAGTTCCTCTTCCAGTGCCCCCGCTTCTTGTAAAAGAAGCATTCAGTTTGACTCTTATCGGGCTTGATCTTTCTGGTCTGGCCCTGCACTGATGTCCCAGCCTGAACTTGCACCTTTTTTACTTGCTTCTTCTTGTTCTTCTTCCCTTTCTCAAAGGGTCGAGAACCAGAAGACGAATCTCCCACTAAGTTCACCGACTCCTTATAAAGTTGATGATCCTTCTCAAAGTTCAGAAGCAACCCCAGTAACCTGTGATAGTTTACTTCAGACTTTGTCATTCTATAATGAGTGAGGAATGGGAGATAAGACTTGGGCAGCGAGTTCAGTATTGCATCTTTTCTAAGCTGCTCATGCAAGAAAAAGTCGAGCTTGCTCAAACGCTCCATCAGCTCGATCATGTATAATACATGATCAGTGATAGAGGCACCATCCCGTATTTTGGCATTGAAGATGGTACAACTAGTCTTGTACCTCTCCACATCATCGGATGTGCCAAAGGCATCCTCCAACACTTGAAGCATGTCCTTTGGCTGAGCTGTTTCAAATCTGCGACTGAACTCGTTGCTCATGGCAGCTAACATGATGCAGCACACCATGGTCCGATCACTAAGCCACTTCTGATAAGTATCTCTGACTGTTCCACGTGCATTGACAGCTGGCTCCTCAGGTACAGGATCTATTATCACATATAGAATCCGTTCATGCTCCAGGACTATCTTCAACTTTCGATACTAGCTACCGAAGTTGGATCCCACCAACTTATCATTGTCCAACAATGATCGGAGCGATAGGAAAGTGGCCATATCTGTACAAAGAAAAACTATAACCTAATTAGCAATTGATTCATTAAACATAAAGATTTGGACTTTCATCAAAAGATTTCTCCCACTATTTTATTCGAATTGACAGCCTCTACCTCCAATTCGAGGAATTACCCTAATTTCTTAGTAGGTACTAGAATCCACTTAGACTGCACACAAGCCCAACTTTGGTTGACCAACCCATGTACATCTAAGAGTAGGTATTAACCAATTATTTTTCTAAATAATTTTTAGTAATTTAAATTTTACCCCAATCTCTAATCAGTAGGCTTTGGCCTCCACTGAAAAGGTCTGGTTAGGTCCAACCATTAACATGACCATACTTGGTCCATCTAGCCAATGAATGATTAGGCCCAACTTTGGTTGGCTAACCTACCTACCATTTAGAAAGATACAGTCAAAAAATCATATTATGAATAACAATTCTATAAGCCGATAAGCACCAGGCCTTTGGGCCTCCAATGATTATCCAACTGATGGATCCATTATCATCCACTTAATGGGAGGTTATGATCTAGTTATCGCCATAACTATTTCTTTTTAAGGGCCTAATAATTTTAGAAGATTTAATTGATTTAGAGGAGGAGGTCAGATAAATCAGCTTATCATAATCCTCCCACTGGCTTCACCAAGTCAGCTTAAGGGAGACCATTAAAAGGACTAATCTAGGAGCACCTAAATCAGTCACACTGATTTACCTAGCTAACATGGGTCAGCTCGAATAGTCAAGTGATCCGATCAAAATATAATTTCACCAAGAGGTCAGGTAAGTTCGATCGGTGGGAGGGTCTGCCAAAACTTATCTTAGACACCATCAGAAATGGCCAGATATGCGGGATGCCAATTAAAAACCATCGGTCTGGTTTACTTTAGACACCAACTGGTTTAATTAGTTTCAATTAGATCAACCTAATAGTTCGTGCTAGACCGTTTAGCCAAGAATCAAGTCCATTTGATTCTCGTTAAAGATATGGACTTGACCAACTACAACTATTGTAATTGATCTAGAGAATCCTTGACCTAATCTAAGACAACAATTGATTAGATTTAGTCAATTCTCTAATTAAGTCCATCTTTAATCTAACCTTAGGTCTAACCCAATTAATGGACCTAATTTTCACTAACCTATTAACCCAATATTTTATGGTTTGTGTCTTAGGTTTTCAATTCACAATCCTAGAACCTAATCAAACAACTTCTTAATTCTCAATTTTGGACTAAGAGTTGGGGTTCGATTTTTCGAAAATAATTTTCATATTTGTAAAATATTTTTATAATATGGTTCTACCAATCAAGTTACATGTTTGATTCATAATCAAAATGCAAGTGAAATAAGCATGAAACTACTTTAGATCTAATCTAAACAGGTTCATGTAATTGAAACAATTTCAACTTTAAACTATACAAATTTTTCAGACACATATATGATGGTTCTTTGCACGAAAATTATTAACAAAGAGATTTTATTTTAGATTTAAATATTTTTTAAATTTAATAAATCATAAATTTAATCTAGATCACATCTAATAAATTTATGATTAAAGATAGATCTACATGAACTAGGACAACTTTTGCACTGTAAGGGATAAACCTTACAGCAAGACAACCTACAATTCATGATTGATCTAAAAATTTTAATTTTAGATTTAAAATCAGATTATAAATTAGATCTAATCTAAGAAATAATCTAAGTATGTATAAATAATCATGTAATAAACAACCTAGGCTCTGATACCAATTGAAGAAACCAAATCTAGGGTTTCAAGGGTAGATCTTGAAACTTTTTCAATATCAGACAGCGAAAGACTAAAATAAATCAAAATTTATCTTATAAAATTAAAAAATCTTTAGATCTAAGATTTTATTATATGATTATTATATGATATTAAATCAAAAATTAAAATATAAAGAGCAAGAACTACATGTTGATCATATCAACATGTCTCTATACTACATCTAATGTATGCAAAATATAATAGATTAGATCTATTACCTTGCAAGTTAGATATTCTAACTTTACTGATCTGGGCTTGAGGATGATGTTGCAAGCCGCACATGTGTCTGGCCACTAGGAGTCATCCACACGAGCCCACGAATCACGATCAGAAGTTCTGGTCTAGGAAATCAGCACAGTATGCTAGTACTGTGCTGATCCTTCTTCGATGGTCGATCAGATGCCTCCTTCTTCTTGATTTGAACTCTTCTAAAGATGAGAGTAGGAGAAAGAGTTTTAGATGTGAGACACTCTCAGAAAACTCACAGATAGAGGAAGGGAAGAGGTGAACTCAATAACCCTAGAAGAAGACCCTCTTCTTCTTCTCTTTGCTTTAATCCAGATACTTAGTTTTGTATCTATTATGTCTCCATGTTCCAACACTCTTTCTCTCTAATTTTCACATGCCCCAAAGGTCTCTCAATGCTCTATAATTAAAAAAAAATTTAATAAGAAATTCATCTTAAATAAAAAGATATAAAGAATCCTTGTCTAGGTCAAATACCTAGTCAAGAAAAATCCAAACAGGGCAAGACAAGGGGTGCCCAACTCATGGGTGCCCTCTCTTTCTTTTTCTACCATGGACCATCAAAAAAGGGTGCACAATATGTGCCATAAAAGCCATAAAAATCTTAAAAAAAATCTAAAAAAAATCAGTACCATAAGGAAAGAGTTTTGATTTTTTAAAATTCTATCTCATAGAATTTGAAATCTAAACTAATTCCTACTTTGACTTGGTCCACAACCATATTCCATGTAAGAGAGAAAGAGTAGAAAACTTCGGGCATGTATAAAGGCTTGGGAGAGAAGATTTTGTTGCACAAAATAAGAGAGAGTGGGCGTTGGGGGCTAAGGTGGCGCAAGGTGGAATCCTAGTCTTACTAGGATTCAATCTATGACTTGTTCAAATTTGATTTCTCAAAGCAAAATCAAATCAACCCAATTAAAATTGGTTTTAATTCAATTAAAAATTTAATTTAATTAGATTAAATTAGATTTAAATTTGATTTAATTTTTTAATTGAATTAGAAATTAGGTTGACCCAAGTCCTAATTGAACTAGGATTAGTTTTTCCTTGCACTTGACTTATCCAATAAACCAATTGGACTTGATCCAATCAAGCCCAAACTAAATCTAATTAAATCATATTCAATTAGACTTAATCTCAGCCTATTGCCTTAATCAAATTAAGTTAATTAGCAATCGAATTGCTAATCAATCCTCCTGCAACACTTGCACTAGGTTAAATATCAATCGTATTGATCGTTTAACCCTAGAATGATTCTTAATCATTGATCAACCATCCGATCGGATCGTGAACTCTAATGTGTGTGACCCCATAGATCCGAACCTAAGTTGGTAGTATAGAAATAAATTTTTGTACCAATCGAAGTGACCATCTAGCAATGGTATCCGACGGTCGGATAGGTCGAATGTATAGAATAACATCCTTAGAACCCATGCAGATATAGTTTCTATATAATTCATTCTCTTGATCAAAATGCTCATAGGATACCTCAGAGTTCCACTGTCAACTCTAATCAGGTTGTCTACATTGTATTTCAAAATATCAAATCCATCTGATGAATTATCCTGGCCAATATTTTGCTAAATTGAAATATAGCGACTCATTCTTCTCCAACTCTTGGAGTGGTCAATCCCATCTTGATTACACTCCGACTTTGTAAGTACTTGACTGTGCCCAGAAGCCTTCCATCACTGAATTAAAAATTTAGTTAGTCCAGTACCAAAGCACAGTGAGTTGCTTGCAAGTCATTGAGACGATCTCAGGTCTAAGGGACACTGATACCTATATCCCATCAGAGATATTCTTGACAGCAGAATGCTCTGGAGTTGGTCACGTTCAATGATGATGTTGTTGGGAATAGTATCCCAAAGCCAATCGTCAGCCTGTTGATGATTGTACTCTTTGTTGTATTAGTATATAAATTATAAATAAATAAAAGTAATTTTAACATTTTTCATCACAAATTGTCATCTTCTAATGAACTCCTGTGTTGTGGTGAAGTCCTTAGGACTATTTAGACTCGACAAAGGAGGATTTGTCGTTTAGTCCTTAAATATGTTCGCGATCAAATGATACGTTGTTACCAAGGACAACAATGTTTATCGAGCATAGGTCGTTGTGTGCCATATAGGTTGGTTGTCCTCTTATTCAAGGAGTGTAGAGACACTGGTATGGCATACAGGTGAGATGTAAGGGTACATCTGTACTGAACGTGATCGACTCCGGAGCTATTTCTGCTGTCAAGATTTGCTCCGATGGGATATGGGTATAACTATCCCTCTGACCTGAGACTGCGACGGTGACTTGCAAGCAACTCACTGCACTTAGACACTGGACTACCTGAATTTCT
The DNA here is from genome assembly GCF_000442705.2 of Elaeis guineensis. Lineage (NCBI taxonomy): Eukaryota > Viridiplantae > Streptophyta > Magnoliopsida > Arecales > Arecaceae > Elaeis > Elaeis guineensis. The sequence continues at coordinate 71,299,185 of NC_025998.2, forward strand.
AATTCAGTGACGGAAGGCTGCTGGGTGTAGTCAAGTACTTGACTTGTCGGTGCGTGTGTCAAGATGGGATTGACCACTCCAGTTCAGGAGCTGTATACAGTCGTATTTTAATTTAGCAAAATCTTGGCCAAGGTAGTCCTAGTGAGGAGTCACAGGACTGATTGAGTTGAGCACGACTCGGATGATCTAATCAGGGTTGACAGTTTAACCCTGAGTCATCCTAAACACAGGGGTCAAAAGGGATGAATTATACAGTAACCATATTCACGTAGGTTCTGAGTATTGCGATTGTGACTATTCAACCTATCCGGATGTTGGGTACCATTGCTAGATGGTCACTTCGATTAGTACAGGAATTGTTTCCTGTGCTACCGGCTTAGGTTCGAACCTGCAGGGTCACACACATTAGAGATTCCTATCTGATTTGATGGCTGATGAAGAGTCCTAATATTCATGGACTATGAGTCCTACATGTCTGGGACTTTGTGATCGAGAATCAAGATTCTCTGATCACAAGTCCCACATATTTTGGGTACCGGGATCAAGAGTCCCACTAGTTTGGGACTCTACGATCAAGGTTTCATATTGATGGACTTTGATATCCGATTGCCTATCGGATTTGGATTTAATATTTATGAGAGATTTAATTAGTGATTTGATCATTAATTAACTCAATTTGATTGAGTAATTATTTTTGGATCAAGTCCAATTGAATTGGATTCAGTTGGGTTTGACCCGATTAGGTTAAGAGTTGACCTAATCATCGAGATGGTTTGATCCCTGATTTGATCAGGGGTTGGACTTAATCAATTCCCGATTTGATTAAAATTTTATTGAGTCTAATTAAGCCTAATTAAGTTGGATTTAATTTAGTCTAATTGTGCTTAACCTATTTAGATTAGGTTGGCTCAATTAGGTTCAAACCACCTTGACCTTTCTCCCTGCGCCACCTCACTTCTTCTATGCATATTTGAATTCACGAGAAGCAACTTCTCATGAATTTTCTCCACACAGAAGGCATCCCATGCCCACCCTTGTGCACCAATTATCTAGATAAAAATAAGTTGGTTGGTCATTCAAATTCAAAAGAAAGTTTGAATTTGAATGAGCAACCAACTAATCCATGCGCCATGCTCTTATTTTGTGCGCCCCATATTTTACACGAGAAAGTGTTTCTCGTGTAAACTCTCCATGCAAAAATCAACTCATGCCCCTTCTCTTCTCATGCCCAAGTGGATAGGGATGAGTTGGTTTTGCATTTGAATTCAAATTTGATCTAAATTCAAATGTGCAACCACTTATCTTTATCCTCTCACGCGGATAAGACACGTTCAACGTTGTTTTAAAAGAAAGGTGGGATGTGCATAGAATTTTTTGGAGAAAAAGAGTGGGACATGAGGAAGTCTTGTGCATAAGTAGGAAGTCCATATCCTTCTGAGAGAAAAAGAAAGAAAAGAAAAAACAAGTGGGCGCAGGGTTTCCAATGAGTTCCCTAGGGTTTCAGCCTGGGGTTCGGGAAGTGAGAAGGTCAGCTACGAGTGTCGTGAGCCCACCAAATTTTAGAGAGATCTTCAACATCCTCTCAAGCATGTCTGTTGATGATCTAGAGTATCCAAAGAATCGACAGACATCGATCGAAGGAGTTCGATCAGCATCGGCTGTTGAAAGGGCTCTACAACGAGCTAGCACTCGTGAGGAGCCGATCAGATCGGGAGCCTCGTGTGGATGATCCGCAAAGGCCAGACATACTGTGTGGCTATATTGTGATGATCAGACTCTCCCGACGATGATCAAATTTTGGTGATCGACTACCCGCACAAAGGTATTGTGTTCTGAACACAGAACAGTAAATTGTTTACTGTTCAAATTTGAATTTCAAATTTAAATCCATGCATGCTGTATATCATATTTAGATCCTAGTGTAGGATAAATATATGTTAATTAATTAGATTAATTAATTATTTTCACTGTAAAATAGTAATTTTGAAAAAGTTTTAAAATTACCATTTTACCCCTGCACTCAAATTTCGCTTCAGATGTACCCATACATCTCACCTGTATGCCATACCAGTGTCTCCACACTTCTTGATTAAGAGGACAACCAATCCATATAGCCTACAGTAACCTATGCTCGATAGAAGCTGTCGTCCTTATTAGCAGCCTATCATTTGATCGTGAACAGTTTTAAGGACTAATCAATAAATCCTCTCTTTATCGAACCTAAATAGTCCTAAAGATTTCATCACAACAACGGAGTTCATTAAAAGATGAAAACTTATGATGAAAATATCAAAAGTATATTTTATTTATTAACAAATCAAATATAATATAAGGTTGCTCAACCGTCAACAGATTGATGATTGACTTTTGAGACATATTTTCCAACAGGATTATTCTGATCAAAATTTTACTAAATTAAAATACAATGATGCATCAGCTCTTATAATTTAGAAGGATTAATTCCATCTTGATCCACACACAGACTTCGTAAGTACTTGACTGTACTCAATAGCCTTCTGTCACTGTATTATAAATACAGATAGTCTGACATCAAAGTATAGTGAGTTGCTTGCAAGTTACTATGGTGATTTCAGATCTGAGGGACACTTATGTCCATATACTTTCACGAGCTGCTCTTGACAACAGAGTGCTCAGCAGGTGAGTCACATGTTCAGTGATGATGTACTCCAACATCTTATCTGTATACCATACTAATGCCTCCACACTCTTTGGTTAAGAGGATAACCAACCTATATGGCATACAATGATCTTCACTTGATGATGTATCATTTAATCGCAAACACATTTAAGAACTATATAATAAATCCTCTTTTATCAATTATTTTATAGTTCTAAAAACTTCATCACAACATAAGAGTTCTAATAAGAAAGATGTAACTTTTTGATGAAAGATGCCAAAATAACTTTTATTCATTAATAAATAATTTATATATATATATCAAAATAAGCACAATCATTCATACGATTGACTTTAGGATACATTTCCTAAAGAAAAGTATGGTGGTTTTATGCATGTATTTTTAAAATTTTATAACAGAATATATATAGATTAAATTATTTAATCTACAATGCATGTATAGATTAAATCTAAAACTACCATATAGAATCTATAATATGAACTAATATGCATGTATGTAAATTTAAAATTTAAAATTCAGTAAGTATAGATCATATCTATATGTAATAAGATCATATCTAAATTATATTTAAATCATATGTAAATATAAATTGAGTTCAAAACTCCATACCTAAGTGGGGATAGTAGATCACCGTATTCAAAATCTATAGTAGTTGGTTCTTCATGATGCTCGATAGCTGTACATGTATCCGATCTCTACAAATATCCACATGAAGTCTATGTGCTGATTGATCTCTTCAGGAGTGCCATCGTACGAAGACACCATATTTTGACTGATCTAATAGAAATATAAAGAAGATGAAGAATAAAGAGATCCTCTTCTTTTCTTTCTGGATCCACACATCAAATCTCTACGATAGAGATCAAGAGAAAAATCTTTTCTTCTCAATTCTTCCACACACAAGAGAGAACCTTTCTCTCTTCCTTTCACATCTTTAAGAAGAAATTTTTTTCTCTGATTTTTTTATGATAAAAATTAGATCTAATCTAATTTCTCATGCTGAAAATAACATGAATTCTCATGCTCTAGAAAAATCCAAAAGAAAGATCCAAGAGAAGAACTATTCTTCTCTCTTCTTCTCCCTTTTTCTCCTTGATCTAGAACTCAAGGAAGCTCCAAACATCCAACTAAATTTTTTTAATATTTCTTCTTCAAATTTTTATATTCAAAATTAAATTCAATCTAATTTTTATCTTTAAAAAAATAAAAAAAATCTGAAAGAAGAACTCCTTCTTCTCCAAGACTGCTCACAAGAAAGAAGATCCTTCTTCTTCTTTCTCTTTCTCTCATTGGAAAGAATCTTTTTTCTTCAATTTTCTATTGTATAACTAGCAAGAGAAGCTCTCTTTGATGCCCAAGAACCAACAATAAAAACCTTATAAAATTTCTTCAAAAGGGGTTAGGAAGGAAGCCTAGATGCATAGGATATGGGGTGTCCAAGAGTTGGACGCCCCTCCTTTCTTTTTGGCGACCAAAAGAGGAGGAGACGTCCCTTTTTTACATGAAAGAGAAGGGAGGACGTGGGACCTTGTGTGGGGTGTGAATACTCATGGTGAAGGGGAGTGGAGGTGTGGAGGATTACTTAAATAAATGGGGTTTAGTTGGTTTAGTCCTATTCCAAATAGGGCTCTTGAATCTTGATCAAACTCTGACTAATTCATAGACCCAATCCTAACTAATTTAGAAATTAATTATAACAAATTAACTAACTAGATCCTAACCTAATTATGAAACCAATAAGACTCTAATCTAATTAGAGAATTAGTTAGATTAAAATCTCGTCTGTGGAAAGTATTTTTATTCAATAGGGCTTGATCCAATCAAGCCTATTGTTCAATAAGCTTTTGATAGTCAAGCACTATTAGCCAATAAGATTTGATCTAATTCAAGCCTATATCAAACTAAATTGAATCTTATTCAACTCAAAATTTGATTTGTATCCTTGAGATCAATTAGAACAAATCCTATTATTCAATAGAGCTACATCCAATCAATCTAAGGCCAATCTAATTGAATCCAATTCAATTAGATTTGATCCAATCCCTATTGCTCAATCAAAATAAGCCAATAATAATCATATTGTTAATTAATTATTCATCTAATTTATCAACCATTAATAAATTATTTATTATAATTTTTGCATAGGATTAATCATCAATCACATTGATAATTAAATCCTACAATGATTTATAATCATCGATCAGCCATTTGATCAGACGGTATTTCTATATGTGTGACCCCATAAGTTTGAACCTAAGTCGGTAGCATAAGAATAATTTTTATACCAATCGATGCTACCATCTAGCAATGATTTCTGACATCCGGATAGGCCGAATGTATGCCCAGCAACATTCTAAAACCTATGTGGATATAGTTACCATATAATTCATCACTTTGACACTTGATGCTCAAAGATGACTAAAGGTTAAACTATCAATCCAGGATGAGTGGTCCACATTGTGTCTTAACCTCAAAAATTCTGTGACTCCTCACTAAGGCTACTTTAGTCAAAGTTTTGCTAAATTAAAATACAGTGATGCATCATCTCCAATTTTACTTAATGCGGTCAATTCCATCTTGACTCGCACTCAAACTTCATAAATACTTGACTGTACCAGAGACTTTTCGTCGTTGAAGTAGAAATTCGGATAGTCCATCACCAAAGCACAGTGAGTTGCTTGCAAGTCACTGAGGCAGCCTCAGATCAGAGGAACACATATACCCATATCCCATCAGAGCAACCCTTGACAGCAGAGTACTACGAAGGTGATCACGTTCAGAAAAATATACTCCTACATATTACCCATATGCATACACGTGTCATCACACGTCTTGGTTAAGAGAACAACCAACTAATATGGCACATAATGATCTATACTTGATACAATTATCATCTTTATAACAATTGTATCATTTAATCATGAGTAGAATTTAAGAATCACATGATAAATCCTCCTTTATCATTTCAGAAGTGGCTCTAAAGACTTCATCATAACATATGAGTTCTATTTAGAAAGATGTATTTCTTATGATGAATCTGCTAGATAACATTTATCAATTTATAATTCATATACTTGTATGGAGCACAATCATCTACGACCTAGATGATTGGCTTTAGGACATATTTTTCAATAACTCCCACTTGGACTAAAGTCAATCAGATCGATATCAAATATCCATCTTCCATTTTAGATCATTAAACTTTTTAGATCTGATTGCTCTAGTCAATAGGTTGGTCAAGTTCTCCTTTCAGTCGATCTTCCTAAGGTCGATTTTATTTCGATCTTATCGAGCAAGGTGATAGCGATACAGAAAGTGTTAGGTTCATAAATGAAATATCGATTCTTCAGCTTGAGCTATGGCTCCAATACTACTGTCAATATAGAAGGACTGAACCATTAACGAAGGATGCCACTTCAAGCTCGCTGATGAACTTTCATAATCAAATAACTTTTTTACCAGCATCAAATGTCGCAAAGAACTCCGTATCACAAATAAAATTGGCTACTAAATACTATATGAAATCTTTCCAGCATGTCGCTCCTCTTTTAGAATAAAAATATGACCTGACATGATTTTATCATTTCGATCTAACTAAAAATATAAATCAATATTCCACAGATTTAAGTCAGATTCTTCATAAACGAGTCATTGATCCTTAGTATTTCATAAATACTTAAGGATAGTTTTCATAACCTTCCAAATCTTTATAGAGAACAGAGATGACAACCAAGCTTTTATTTCCTATAATGTAGGGATATCATTCTCGATTAAAAGAATTTCATCCAAATAATACAAAGAGTATCATTACAGAACTATCAGTCTATTTGTACACAGGATTTTGCTTCGTTCTCAATGAAGCCATACGTTCAAAGCATATATTCCAACTCTGAGAAGATTGATTCAATCCGATTGAACTTAAGGATTGCCAAAAGAAAAACATCTTGTCATAGTCAACACTATAACTTTGATGAAATTTCTTGATAACCAGACAGAATTAATAAGTCTCCATCTTTTTGTCTGTGCCACTTATCCATCTAAAATTTACTCACACCCTATGGATCTTACCCATTCAAGTGAATTAATGAATGTCCATACATCATCGATCTTCATAGACTTCATTTCAGATTTAATGACTCCAAGCCATTTTTCAAAGTTAGATCCCTGTATGGCATCCATATGGGAGATCAAATCTCCAACTCGAACCTAGAAACCGAAATAGCTGTTCGATTGACATAATACTCTATCATACCTACTCAAAGATGCCTTTACATCAAGCTCTAGAATTGATCTAATCAACTCTGATTCTGTTGATTTGTATCAGAGTCGGTTCACCAAGCTTATTCTTAACGACATCAGTTCCTTCACCAAAAAATTTTTTTTTTAAAAGAAATTTTAAGATTCATGAACATCTCAATGTCTATTAGAAAGGTAGAAGATGTTATGATCCAGGTGGTGTGCCCAAGGCCCAGGGGATCAAGGCTAAGGCCAAGGTCCATCATTCATGAGGGCTTCATGGAGGCTCTAGGGCTAGTTGGGCCCTAGGTTGAAAGGCTGTGGGCCTTTCGGGTTCTTGAGGTCTAGGTTATGTGGGCCTCAAGGGACCAACTCTTTATGGGCCAGGTCTGAGCCCAGGAAAGGTGAGATTAGGTCGAGTCATGGGTGTACATAGACTTGGGTTAACCTAATCTCCCATAGAGTTGGTCAAGGGAGTTTTGGGTTTGGGTCACTTGACCCGGTGTTTATATATACATATACTTGTATAGTTTTGATGAAGCCAAGAAAATAGACAACTCTTTCTCTCAAGTCTCTCTCTCTCTTCTCTCTCTCTCTCCAGCCATCTTCCATGCCTGAGGAGCAAGAAACCCTAGGGTTTCTTGCTGCCAGTCCATAAAAGGAAAGAAAGGAAGGGAGGCGCTAGCCCCTTCCCCCTTGCAGCCGCCTACCAGATCTGCTCTCCCCCTCTTACAGGCACCCAAACACTAGGTCCAAGACCTAGAATATCTTGAAAAGAGGTTGGTACAAGTCCCTCTCAGATCTGGAGTTGATCTGAGGTCGTTTGAGGCACGGGTGAGATCTCCATCAACAAATCTACAAAAAAGCTGCAGCAGGATAAATCTGCGAGGTCTGTCTCCATCTATCTTCTTTCCCATCTAAAATATCCTGATTTGAGATCTATAAATTAGACAACCTCGGTTCAGGTCTGATCTGATTGGGTACCAGATCTTGGATTTTTTAGAGGTGGTTTCAAAGGCGTTCTTCATCTGGAACGAAAGGCTGACGAAGAAGACAGCAACCAGGCTGATTTCGTCATGGGCTTTAGATCATGTCCAGAAGTCTCCAGATCTATTCGTTGCTGGTTTTGCTGCACCAAAGGTCTGTGGGAGGAGTTGGAATCATGCTTCAATAATTGGTATCAGAGCCACGGTGGTGAGGAAGTAGTTCCAAGTGCGAAAAGTTGAAGATCCCAAGTGCTGAAAATTTTTAGCAAGGTACCATCAAGGTATATTCTACACTTCTTGAATTTATATTGCTTGTTTGGCTTGGATCCAGTCATGGGCTGTAATATGAAGGTCGAGTTCGAGAAGTTTGATGGCAAGAGAAATTTTTTCATGTGGAAAATCTGGGTGGAGGATCTTCTAGTGCAAGCAGATCTGGATCAGGCTTTGGATGAGAAGTCTGAGGGAATGACAGATAGACAGTGGGCATCGTTGGAGAAGAAAGCATGCTCGGTGATCAGAGAATATTTGGCGGACGTGGCATTGTATTCGGTGTTGGAAGAAATGACCCCGAAGGGCCTTTGGTCAAAGTTGCACACCATGTACATGGGGAAGAATATGTGCAACAAGCTGACGCTGAAGAAGAGGTTGTACAGTCTTCGGATGCAGGAGGGATCTGATGTGATTGGCCACATTCAGAGGTTCGACCAGTTGTGCATGGAGTTGATGAATATCGGGGTGAAGCTGGATGAGGAGGACAAGTCTCTATTGCTTCTATGTTCACTGTCCGAATCATATGATTCTTTGGTGACTACACTGCTCTACGGCAAGGAGACTCTGGAATATAAGGACATGGTCTCGGTACTGAGGTCGAATGAGCAAAGGGAAAAGTTGACCAGAGATCGAGCTCCCCAAGAGGGTTTGGCAGTAGGGGAGAGGACAGGTAGAGGCAGAGGCAGAAGCAAGTCCAGGGGGTGATCCAAGTCCAGGAAGGGAAAGAAAGAGGTGAAATGCTTCAAGTCCAAATAGTTTGGGCACTTCAAGCGAGAATGTCCACTATGGAAGAGCAAGAAGGGAGAAAGAAGTGGCTCAGAATCAGTGAGTGCAGTTGCTGGGCAGCAGGTGGTGGATGATCTATTTGTGGTATCAGATGGTCACAGGCATTACACAGAGGAGTGGATACTAGACTCTGCATGCTCACATCACTACACACCACACAGGTCTTGGTTTGCGACATACACCAAGACAGATGAGGGATCAGTGACTCTATGTGACAATCATCCTTGTGAGGTGGCTGGGATAGGGACAGTCAGGGTGAGGATGTTTGATGAGATTGTGAGGATATTGATAAATGTAAAGCACATCCCGGAGCTGGAAAAGAATCTGGTGTCACTAGGCTACTTGGAGCGCAGTGGATACAGCTTCAGCAGTAGGGCTAGAAGCGGAGTACTGAACATCTCCAATGAAGCTATGGTGGTGATGAGAGGTAGGAGGTTGGACAATAATCTCTATCGCATGGAGGGATCTATGGTGACCGGAGAGTCTGATGCAGCAGTTGCAGCACAGGACCAGCAGGGGGCTTACAGGATGTGGCACTACCGCCTAGGCCATATGGGTGACAGAGGGCTGAGGGAGTTGGGCAGGAGAGGACTCATCTCTGATCTGGAGGATGGTGCTACAGGAAAGATCTGTGAGCCTTGCCAGATGGAAAAGCAGAGGAGAGTTCAGTTCACCATCAGTACAACCCGCAGTGCAGCCCCTCTGGAGTTAGTACACACAGATGTGTGGGGACCAGCCCCAGTTTTAGCTAGGAATGGGGCCAGATACTTCATGACCCAGATTGATGATTTTTCAAGGAAGCTCTGGATTTACTTCATAAGAGAGAAGTCAGAGGTCTTCACCAAGTTCAAGATCTGGAGAGCTGAGGTGGAGAAGGAGCAGGGGAGGAGCGTGAAGTGTCTGAGATCAGACAATGGCGGGGAGTATACCAGCAGAGAGTTTCAGGACTACTATGAGGAGTGTGGGATCAAGAGACACTTCTCAGTTAGGGGGACTCCATAGCAGAATGGGGTGGCCGAGAGGATGAACAGAATACTTTTGGAAAAGGCACGATGCATGAGGCTGCAGGCAGGGCTTCCAAAGGAGTTTTGGGTTGACATAGTTGATGCAGCGGGTTACTTGGTCAATCGGTCACCTCACACCAGGTTGGATGGTAGGCTTCCAGAGGAGGTGTGGTCTGGGAGGACAGTTGGGCTAGGCCATCTACGGATATTTGGGTGCACGGCTTATGTGCACATTAGAGCTGGTGAGTGGAGCAAGCTAGATGCTAGATCACGCAAGGCGGTGTTTCTAGGCTATCCACGAGGAGTCAAGGGATACAGGCTGTGGGATCCCTTGGAAAAGAAGGTCATCATTAGTCAGGATGTGACTTTTGATGAGGAGTCAGTCCTACAGAGACGAGCAGGCATGGAGGAGCAGGAGGAGGTCCAGCAGGGCACTGCTGGACAGCTTACCTCTTTGATTTTGCCTCTTGCAGGTACTACAGGAGGACATGATATTCAGGTGGAGAACCTACCAAAGGTGTCTCCACAGGTGGAGAGGACTCGGACAGATGATCGAGGTGGAGAGGTTCAGCAAGAGCGAGCTGGACCGAGGACTGATATCGGTGTTGCCCTACACAAGTCCAAGAGGACCATTAGGCAACCGGACTGATATGGCTTCGAGGAGATGCTGTCATATGCCCTGGTGACAGTGAATGGAGACCCATATACGTATCAGGAGGCTATTGAGAGCTAGGACAGAGAGCGGTGGGTCCAGATGATGTTCGAGGAGATGCAGTCTCTCCACAAGAACCAGACGTGGCGATTGGTGCAGTTGCCACAAGGGAAGAGACCCATTGGCTGCAAATGGGTCTACAGTTGCAAGGATAGAGTGGAGCTGGTTGAGGCCTTGGGACACCAAAGTGGAGATTGTTATGATCCAGGTGGTGTGCCCAAGACCCAAGGGACCAAGGCTAAGGCCAAGGTCCATCATTCATGAGGGCTTCATGGAGGCTCTAGGGCTAGTTGGGCCCTAGGTTGAAAGGCTGTGGGCCTTTCGGGTTCTTGAGGTCTAGGTTATGTGGGCCTCAAGAGACCAACTCTTTATGGGCCAGGTCTGGACCCAGGAGAGGTGAGATTAGGTCGAGTCATGGGTGTACATGAGCTTAGGTTAACCTAATCTCCCATAGAGTTGGTCAAGGGAGTTTTGGGTTTGGGTCACTTGACCCGATATTTATATATACATGTACTTGTATAGTTTTGATGAAGCCAAAAAAATAGACAACTCTTTCTCCCAAGTCTCTCTCTCTCTTCTCCCTCTCTCTCCAGCCATCTTCCATGCCTCAGGAGCAAGAAACCCTAGGGTTTCTTGCCACCAGTCCATAAAAGGAAAGAAAGGAAGGGAGGTGCTAGCCCCTTCCCCCTTGCAGCCGCCTATCAGATCTGCTCTCCCCCTCTTGCAGGTGTCCAAATACTAGGTCCAGGACCTGGAATGTCTTGAAAAGAGGTTGGTACAAGTTTTTCTCAGATCTGGAGTTGATCTGAGGTCGTTTGAGGTGCGGGTGAGATCTCCATCAATAGATCTACAAAAAGGCTGCAGCAGGATAGATCTGCGAGGTCTGTCTCCATCTATCTTCTTTCTCATCTAAAATATCTCAATTCAAGATCTACGAATTGGAGGACCTCAGTCCAGGTCTGATCTGGTTGGGTACCAGATCTTGGATTTTTTAGAGGTGGTTTCAAAGATGTTCTTCATCTGGAACGAAAGGCTGACGAAGAAGACAACAACCAGGCTGATTTCGTCAAGGGCCTTAGATCGTGTCCAGAAGTCTCCAGATCTATTCGTTGCTGGTTTCGCTACACCAAAGGTCCGTGGGAGGAGCCGATATCATGCTCTAATAGAAGAAATATCTCTAATATAATATTTATCATACCAAGATCTAAGCTAGTCAGTTTGTGAACATTTCACGTAAGCTCCACACCCCAAATGCTAAAGTAAGAGAGCATCGAAGTACTCAAGTCCATATCTCATATGGAGTTTTGATGATCGATTTGTTCAGAACATTCTCAAGCACATATCAAGTAGTCTCTAAAATATAACCTCAGGTAGACCAGCACACCTCGAATCATATCTAACAAAGTTCGATTCCTCCTTTCAGATCTCCTTTTAAATTATGGTGTCCCAAGAGAGGTACATTGAGAGAGAACCCAAGTCTCAAAAATTTACTGTAAAGGTATTCACTTTATCAGTCTAACTGATGTAGTCTAATACTCTTTACAGTTTATTTTTCCACCTCATTATGAAATCGTTGAACATTTTAATCAATTCAAACTTGTGCTTCACAAGCAAGATGCACCCATGCTAAGATAGGTCGTCAAAGATTTTAATGTAGTAAGCTCTCTTCTGGTATTTATGTTCATGAGTACAAATATATCAATATGTATCAAAATCAGAACATCACTGGCTCATTCATCCTTCCCAATAAAAGGTAAGTCAACTATGCCAAAGGTAGACTTTACTGACATTATCTAATATAGGATGCTAGTTAGACATGTACTTTACACTAACAGACTATGGTACCAAGTTTATATCATTTTTAATTATTCACTCATTATTGTGGTATCATTCACAATGATATCGCAATAATCATTCTTATTGATACCATTAATAAGATTGGACAATAGTGACAATCACTTAAAATAATATCTTCAAGATTAAAAATAAGCTCGATGATTCCTAATGTTAAGACTGAAACAGACTTTCATCTTTTACATTCAGGAGTCTCTTGCCATTTTCAAACTTTCTACTATTTTGAAGTCTTTTGAAATATTTACGAACATGACTTGTATTGTCGGTATCTTATACCTAGGTAGTAATATTACCAATAGAGAAACTTCAAAGAGTTATCATATAACTATCTTGACCAGCAACCATTTGTTGATTTCTCTTTTAAGCCTGTTTGAGTTAGCCATAGACTTCTTAATTAATTAGCTCAAAAACTATATTCAACTTTTGATACTGGCTATCGAAGTTAGGTCCGATAACATTGTCACTATCTAACAGTGAATAGAGCGATAATATTCCAGCCATTTCTAAAAAGAGAACAATTGATCTATCAGTATATAAACTATTTTAAGCCTAAAGATTTGGACTTTAGTCTAGGTTCTTCCACTATTTTATACGAATTAGTAGCCTCTACCTCTAATCTGAAGAATTATTTTAATTCCTTAGCAAGTACTAGAATCTATACAAACTACATTCGGATCCGAGTGTGGCTCGACCAACTCTAGTGCATCCATGGGTAGGTTCATTATCAAATTTTCTTCAAATAATTTCTAGCAATCAGATTTTGCCCCATGTATCTCTTCAGCAGGTGTGTGACACCTCCACTAAAAAATCTGATTAGGTCCAATCATTAACATGACTACAACAAGTGCATCCAGCAAATGAATATCCAGATCTGAGTGTAGCTTAGCCAATCTGATCATTGATCTGAAGGACACAACAAGAAGGTCATATGATGAATGATAATTTCAATATATAATAGACACCAGACGTGTGGCACCTCTAATATCTATTTGAAATATTAGATTCATTATCATGCACCTTAATGAGAGGCTATGATCTAGTTATCTCCATAACTAGCTCATTTTATGGACCTAATAATTTAAAAAATTTAATTAATTTATTTTATAATACATCAGTCAATCTACAAATCATAAATCCTCCCACTGACTTCATCAAGTCATGAAAAGGACTAGTGACTAGAGGATCCAACCAGCATGTCGTAAATCCTCCAACTAACTTCATCAAGTCATGAGAAGGACTAGAGACAAGTTGGTCCAATCGATAAGTCGATCTAGGATACTTAAATCAGTCATACTGATTAACCTTAATGACATGGGTCAACTCGAGTCACCTAGCGATCTAATCAGCCCAATGACTCGAGCTCAACTTTTGAGCTTCAATCAAGGTCCATTTGGTTTAGTCAAAGATATGGACTCGATCAACTACAACTATTATATTTGATCTAAAGTATTCTTGACCTAATCTAAATCAACTATTGGTTAGATTTGATTAACTACTCTTTTTAGTCCATTAAGTCTTTAATTCTAATCTTAGGTCTAACCCAATTAAAAAGACCTGATTTGAGCTCACCTATGCTCCATATTTTATGCAATATCATTAAATCTTTAATCACAATTCTAGATCTAAAATATATTTCTTAATTCTCAATTAAGTATAGCATTAACATGGGTTAAAATTATTAATTGAAATAATTTTAATTTGGTAAAATAATTTTACATCAATTTTTATGTAAAATTTTCTGTTCTGAAAACTAGATCGGCTCATCCCTGAACTGAGTTGGCTCACTTCAGTGGATCGACTAAGTCTGATACTTGATCGACTAACTAATCATAAACAATAACTATTATTGTTCGACTTGAGATAACTGGATCAGATCAGTCAGCACTGAATCAATTAAATCAGAGAACTGGATCGATTCAGTTCAAAACTAATTGGCTTAGTTGGCGTGCCAACAAGTATCACATAGTTTCATATCTAAGAATTCTCACAAAAATTGAAATAAAATCAATCATAATAAACTTTAGATCATATTTAAATATTTTATAATTTTAAATTTTATCTTTTATGATTAAAATAATTTTAATTATATAGATTAGATGTTATACTTTTCATACAGCATAAGTTTTGCATCACATACAACAAATCCTAGAGTTTCAACATCTAAGATTTTGCAGAAAAGTAAGTTCTTCCTTTTGCATTCTTCTTCATTGAATTAAATCATATGGTACCCTTACATGTTATAAGAGCACCCTATCGAATAGAAAGAGAGGGCCTTTAGACCCTTTTTGCTCTTATGACCAGACGGCCTAGTGACCAACCCAATCTAAGTACTTGCTAATCGGATCATCTAATCTACTCACATATCATATATGCAAAAATTTATATCAAATCTGATTTTTATATTAGATTATATTTAAAATCAGATCATAACACTTCTCATGCATTACTAAATCTAGATTTCAACTCTACATGCATATATGTTCATGTCATAACGAACCTTTGCTCTGATACCAGTTGAAGAAAAGCATGGTGGTTTTGTGCATGTATTTTTTAAAATTTTATAATAAAATATATATAGATTAAATAATTTAATCTATAATATATACATAGATCAAATCTAAAACTACCATACAGGATCCATGACATGAGCTAATATGCATGTATATAAATTTAAAATCTAACATTCAGCAAGTATAGATCATATCTAAATTATATTTAGATCATATTAAAATATGAATTGAGTTTAAAACTCCATACCTGAGTACAGATAGTAGATCACCACATCCAAAATTTATAGTAGTTGGTTCTTCATGATGCTCGATAGTCGCATATATGTCCGACCTCTACAAGTATCCACACAAAGCTTATGTGCTGATCGATCTCCCTGGGAGTGCTAGCTCACAAAGATACCATATTTTGACTGATCTAAGAGAAACATAAAGAAGATGAAGAATAAAGAGATTTTCTTTTTTTTTTTTGGATCCACGCATCAAATCTCTACGATAGAGATCAAAAGAAGAATCACTTCTTCTCAATTCTTCTACACATAAAAGAGAACCTTTCTCTCTTCCTTCCACATCTTTAAAAAAAACTTTTTTCTTTGATTTTTTATGATGAAAATCAGATCTAATCTAATTTTTTATATTAAAAATAATATGAATTTTTATATTTTAAAAAAATTTAAAAGAAAGATCCAAGAGAAGAACCATTTTTCTCTCTTCTTCTCCCTTTTTCTCCTTGATCTAGAACTCTAAGAAGCCCCAAACATCCAACTAATTTTTTTTTGATATTTTTTTTTGATATTTTTTTTAAAATTTTTATATTAAAAATAAAATTTAATCTAATTTTTATTTTAAAAAAATAAAAATTAAAAATTAAAAGAAAAACTCTTTCTTCTCGAAGGCTGCGCATAAGAAAGAAGACCCTTGTTTTTTCTTCTCTTTCTCTCATTGGGAAGAACCTTTCTTCTCCAATTTTCTACTGTATAACCAGCAAAAGAAGTCCTCTTTGATGCCCAAAAACTAGCAGCAAAAATTTCACAAAATTCTTTCAAAAGAAGTTGGGAAGGAAGCCTAGATGCATCGGTTGGACGCCCCTCCTTTCTTTTTGGTGACCCAAAGAGGAGGAGTTGCCCCTTTTTTACACGAAAGAGAGGAGAGGATGTGAGACCTTGTGTGGGGCATGAATACTCATGGTGAAGGGGAGTAGAGGCATGGAGGATCACTTAAATAGATGGGATTTAGTTGGTTTAGTCCTATTCCAAATAGGGCTTTTGAATCTTGATCAAACTCTAACTAATTCTTGGACCCAATTTTATCTAACATAGGAATTAGTTATAACAAATTAACTAATTAGGTCCTAGCCTAATTATGAAACTAATTAGGCCTCAATCTAATTAGAAAATTAATTAGATTAAAATTTTGTCTGTGAGAAGTATTTTTTATTCAATGGGACTTGATCCAATCAAGCATATTGTTCAATAGGGTTTAATAGTCAAGCACTATTATCTAATAGAATTTGATCCAATCAAAGACTATATCAAACTAAATTGAATCTTATTCAACTCAAATTTTAATTTGCATCCCTGAGATCAATTGAAACAAGTCCTGTTATTCAATAGGACTGCATCCCATCAATCCAAAGCCAACCTAATTGAATTCAATTTCATTAGATTTGATCCAATCTCTATTGTTCAATCAAATTGAATCAATAACAATCATATTATTAATTAATTATTCTTTTAATTTATCAATCATTAGTAAATAATTTATTACAATCTTTACACAGGATTTATCATCAATCACATTGATAATTAAATCCTTCAATGATTCATAATTATCGATCAACTATTTGATCAGACGGTACTTCTATGTATGTGATCCCATAGATTCGAACCTCAATCGGTAGTATAAGAATAATTTTTGTATCAATCGATATTACCATCTAGTAGTAGTTTCCGACGTCCGGATAGGCCGAATGTATGTCCAACAACACTCTAGAACTTATGTGGATATGGTTACCGTATAATTCATCCCTTTGATACTCGATGCTCAAGGATGATTAAGAGTTAAACTATCAACCCAGAATGAGTGATCCACATTATGTCTCAACCTCAAAAATTTTGTGATTTTTCATTAGGACTATTTTGATCAAAATTTTACTAAATTGAAACACAGTGATGCATCATCTTCAATTTTACTTAGATCGATCAATTCCATCTTAACTCGCACTCAGACTTCATAAGTATTTGACTATATCCAGAAATCTTCCATCATCAAATTTGAAATTTGGATTGTCAAATACCAAAGCACAATGAGTTGCTTGCAGTCAGAGGGACACATATACCCATATCCCATCAGAGCAATCTTTGACAGTAGAGTGCTTCGGAGGTGGTCATGCTCAGTAAAATGTACTCCTATATATCACCTATATGCCATATCCGTGTCACCACACACCTTGGTTAAGAGGATAACCAACTAATATGGCACACAACAATCTATATTCGATACAATTATTGTCTTTATAATAATTGTATCATTTGGTCGCGAGCAGAATTTAAAAATCACACGATAAATCTTTTTTTATCATTTTAGAAGTAGCTCTAAGGACTTCATCATAACATATAAGTTCTATTTAGGAAGATATATTCCTTATGATAAACTTATCAAATAACACTTATCAATTTATAATTCATATACTTGTATGGAGCACAATCATCTATAATTTAGATGATTAACTTTAAGACATATTTTTTTAATATTTTTCAACACCCATATCTCGACAAAAATCTAAGAGTCTTTCTCATAAGATTATAGTTAGTGTAAGATTTTTCATTAAACTCAAATTATTAATAATATTTGTAAATCTTAAAAATATATCAGAAATAGATTCACATGATTCCATTTTAAACATTTCATACTCATATGTTAGCATATTGATTTTTGATTTTTTTATTTTATTAGTGCCTTCATAAATCAATTCCAATGTATCCCAAATTTCCTCAATAGAAGAGCAAGTACATATTCAATTAAATTGATATTCATCAAGAGTATAATAGAGTATATTCATTGTATTTGCATTCAATTGAACTAATTTCTTTTCTTCATTGTTCCATTCATTTTCATATTTAAAAATTTGAATGACATTTACAACTTTAGTGGGTGTGTATGTACCATACATTATAATATTCCATAAATTATAATGTTGTGCTTTAATAGAAACTTTCATTCTAGCTTGTCAACAAACATAAACAAATCTACAAAAAAGAGGTGGTCTAATAAAAGAGTATCCTTCATCAAATGATATTTCAAAGATTACCATTGATCTTAAGCTCTAGATGGTTAAGTTTATAAAAGATAAAAGAGCACCTGCTCTGATATCAATTATAATCTAAACGTAAACAACCCAAGAGAAGAGATGAATTGGGTTTTCAAAATTTTTTACAACTTAAATCAAGTACATGCCAAATTATAATAAACTAAGCGTTTAGTGGAAATAATGAATCAAAATAGGAAGTATGCTAAAATAAATAAAAATAAAATAGCAATAAGCAAAAGCACATACAAACATAAAGTTTTATAGTAGTTCGGTTCCAAATCCAGTACCTACATTTACTTTTCAAGTTTTTCTATTAGAAAATTTTCCTATAATTCTCTTGATTATAACATGATTATTTTAACCAAACTCATAATCAATCCAACCAATTATTTTAGCAGGCTCACAATTAATTCAGTTGATTTTATATAAAAAATCAATCAAAATCTTTCCAACTAAGTCACCCCTAGACTTAGTCAATATAACATCTAATTATGGATTTGGACAAACCGATCCCATAAGTTCTATCTCAAGAAACTTACAAAAAATAAGATATATAATAGAAATGAGAAAGTACAGGTAAGAGCATAAGAGGCATAAAACTTGGTGAAGCATGGTTGAAGTCGATGATGATTGTACTTTGAATTTTGAACTTCTTTACTTGAAAGAATGAGAGGCTCTTTCTTGATTATTAAGAATGTCTTCTTGGAAGCTCACTTAATTAATCACACTTGATTCCTCTCTTTTTGATTTGCTCAAAGATATTCAATGTCCTCATCAAGAAATTAGGTTTCTCTTTTTTCTTCCCTTTTAGATCTACTTATCTTGGCTTTGCCTTGAGTTTGGAAGCCTTTAAATCCATTGTAGAAGCGAAACTAGCAATTTCTAACCATTGAAAACTAAAAAGTAGCTGTTGAAAGATTTTTGTGCAAATCTACAGCTTTTGAAAAACTAGCCGTTGGAGCTAGGATCAACTCAAGCAAGCTTAGAGTCGACTCCTGAATAGTAGAGGTTGACTCTTGAACAGTAAAAATCAGCTCGAGGATTGCACCTAAAAATTTTGCTCTATTTTTTCTAAGGGAGTCGACTCGAGCGTTTCAAGAGTCGACTCGAGCTCTATGCCATTTGGTGCTAATATATTGGAGTCGAGTCTAATCCTTCTTTACTTGATTTTTTATAAAAAATCTTTATCTAATCATCTTCTTTTACTTTCAAAATACTTCAAAAGCTTCTCCAACTTTAGGATTTATTTTTTTTAAGCATATTTTTTAAACATTCAAGCGCATTATGCTCCCTATAAAACAAATTAATTCCTCCAAAAATATACATTCATTAGTATCATATTTAAAAATTTTGTACTCATCATAATCAATCCTAAGGTCAACATTTTTCTTAAACTTTTCTTAAGTAAAGGGTAATCAGATCTGAAGTGACTAGGCATCTTGCACTCATAGTAAATGGTTGATTGCTCCTTCTTTTTCTCTTTTTTTGCTTCATTCCCCTCTTGTATATCCTTTCTTCTTGGGGAAGAATTTCTTTCTCCTCATAAATCTCTTAAATCTTCGAGTGATCATCGTCGTTTCATCATCATTTTCTGAATCATTAGATGAATTATTTTTGGGCTTTTTCATGGTAGATGATTTCGATGCAATGATTTTTCTTTTCTTCACTTCTTCTGCATTCTGGTTCATGCTCAACTCATGAGTCATGAGTGAGCCCATAAGTTCTTTCAAGACTAATTTGTTGAGAATCTTTTGTCTCCTGAATAGCAATCACCTTCGCTTTTCAATCTTGGGTAATGACCTGAGAATTTTGCACACTAATTCACTGTTAGTATAATTTTTACCAAAACTCTTTAATCCATTTATAATATCAATAAATCTAGTGAACATATCAATGATGCTTTCACTAGGTTCCATCTTAAATAGTTCATATTTATCTTATTCATCCCAATCTTTTTTAGATTTGGGAGCAGAATCACCATCAATTATAACTATGGGTGTGTAAAGGTCTAACTATGACATTCTACATATCATAATCTTGTGCTTGAATAAAGGCTTTCAGGCATGATTTCTAGTAACTATAATTTATGCCATTAAAAAATGGAGGTCTATTGATTGATTGGGCTTCAACCAAGGATGTACCAATTAGGACTGCCATTGATCTTTAACTCTTGATTGTTAGATCAATTAGGCTGAGTATCTGCTCTGATACCATTTATTTTTTTAGAGACAGCAATCCAAAAAGGAAGATGAATTAGATTTTATAAAATTAAAATTTAAGTTAGAAATACTTTATGCCCAAAATAATTTAGATTATGTAAGTGAAGTGATAAGCAAAAAAAATAAAGGTGCAACAGAAATAAATAGAAGATAAAATAATTACGATCACAAACATAATGATGTTTATAGTGGTTCGGTGCTAAACTCAACATCTACATCCACTTTCCAAACAAATCCACTTAAGAATTCCAACTATAACCTCTTTTAAATAACAGTCTGATTATTTTTATGAATTCACAATCTAATCTGATTAGTTTTCACTAGCTCACGAATGAAATCTTACAAATAATTATTTTTTTCAGGCTCATAATCAATTCTGATTGATTTTTCTAGAGATACCAATCAAAATCAAAATAACATTCAATTTCTTAGAATTGGACCAACCCAAATTTCCATATCCAAGAAACTTGTTACAAATAAACAATAAAAAAGTATAAAAAATAGAGTTGAGAACAATAAAAATCTTTTTGGATCTAAAGAAGTCGAGGTAGTTAAAAGTTTAATGCTTAGACTTCTTCCTTGAATGCATGAGAGGTTGAGGTAGCTTTTAATGCTCCTTCAATAATGATAGCTAGTTAAAATTCACTCACTATTCCTTTTTTTCAATCTAATTTAATATAGGAAGGATTGGAATTAAGATACTCTTAAATTTTTTCCTATTTCTCTTTTAGTTCCTCACACTATTCTCTTTAATATTTACTCAATGAGCTCCTTTTCTTCGAAAATTAATTTTCTCTATGAATGCTTCATATTTATTGGCTCAAAAATAACTTTATTTAATACTCTAGCCATTTGAAACAAGAAAATAGCTATTTGGATTAATTTAGCCATATTTTGAAATTTTAGGAAACTAGCCATTATTTTGTCAGCATCCTCTGAGGTGGCTTATCCAACCATTGAGTCGGCTTACCGTTAATATTGAGTCAGCCAAGTGAAACTCTAAGTTGGCTCTACAGTAGATGCTAAAAGTCCAATGTTTTATTTTGCTCTACTCACCTAAGACTAGGTTGGCTCAGACCTTATCTTGGTCGGCTCTCCTGAATGCTGTATCTGCTTACCAAATTTTTAGATTAGCTCAGAAGATTTATTGATTTATAAGACTTTCTATGTTCATCTTTTTCTGATACTAAGTCGGCTCTGCTCTTCACTGAGTCGGCTAAGCTTCAGACTGAGTCTGCTAAGTTGATCATTGGGTCCACTCAAAAAATTATTCTTATTTTGAAGATTTCTATCTTTCCTATCTTTTCTGTTGCCCAGCTATGCAACCTAAGAGGGGGGGGTGAATTGGGTTTCTAAAAATTTAAGCCCAACAGATTACTTATGAAGAACAAAATAAAGACTTTAATTCAATATTAATTACCTAAAGCAGGAATGCAAGAATATAATAAAGAAATAAAGTGAAGCAATAAAGCACACCACAAACACAAAGATTTATAGTGGTTCGGTGCTAACCTTGCACCTACATCCACTCCCCAAGATCCTACTTGGGAATTTCAATCCACTATCCTTTGTATTCAACCCGAATACAAAACGTCGGAAACTCCGACACTAGCTATCCCAAGCTAGATCACTTATTTCTCGGGTACAAGTAAACCCAAAATACTCCGATTTCAGGTTCGGATCAATCTTTCCTTATTTTGGAAATCCTCCAAAAACAAGAACAAAAACTCACAAAGAGTTAGAAAATTTTGAGCACAGATTAATACTATAACAGCTCCTTAAATGAGCGAATATAACAATAAAAGCTTTACTCAAATGAAGAACCCCTTTTTCAGATTTTCTCAAAGTGGATGAACGCTTGAATGCTTGAGAAGAGGTTGATTGTTGATTGAAGATCTCTTGAAAGCTTTGAAATGATCTCTAGACCAAGGTTGAAACAATAGGCGTGAAGAATTCTCTCCTTGAAAGATCTTGCTTTTCTCTTTCACAATCTCTCTGGTATATTGTAAATCCTCTCTCTTTTTTTTTTGGATTTTTCGTTGATCTCAGGCTTTTTCTTGCAGATTTTGGATCCTCTCTTCTGTTCTTCTCTCTTTGATCTGCCGATTGATTTTTTTCTTCACAGATGTTTCTCTCCAATTTGATCTGCTATTTAAACTGTAATTTCTTTCACCATTTCAAGCATTTTGTAGCATTAGAAGCAAGAGAAAACAATTTAGGTAGATAAAGAGCCGTTAGAGCAATTTTAGGTAGCATAAATGGCAATTAAAATGGGCAAAAAAATAGTCGTTGCTGACATTTTCCATCGCAGGGGTCGACTCATGAGTCGACTCATGCTTCAGGGGTCGACTCATGAGTCGACCTCTGTTGCAAAAATCAGAGAATGCGTTTCTGGAAATTCTTGGCTCAAATTAGCAGGGGTCGACTCATGAGTCGACTCATGCCTTGTGGGTCGACTCATGAGTCGACTCACAGGTCATGCCAAGCCAGAAAACTAGCGTGCCAAAGAGAATTTTTGCGTGCCAATCAGCTCATAGTGCCATGAGTTGACTCATGAGTCGACTCATGCACTTCAAACCTTCATAACTTCAAAAATATAAGTCCAAACACAATAAAATTTTCACCAATAGATTTTAAATCATTTGTTCTACCAAATGGTACTATCAAATCAGGATTTTGGCAAAATTACGATTTTGCTCTTTAAGAGCATAAGGACTTTTTCATTTTAAAATTATTTGTATCCCTTCAATCTGCTTTGTAATCATCAAAATCAATCTAAGAGAAACAATCTCCCCCTTTTTGATGATGACAAAACATTTGAACAAAAATATTTATGTTAATGCATTAATTTCAAAAGAATCCATTATAGGTGTATATGCTTGAAAAGAGTATGATTCTTTTGGCATGTAATATAAATGCAAAAATAGTTTGTCCATTTTTTTAAAGATTTGAAAAGGGTATTAGATCATTTTGAGTTCAAGATATATCAGAGCAAGAGAAGAGAAATAAATTTTTCAATGTATCAGAGCAAGAAAAATAATTTTTTTTTACAATGTTATCAGAAAAGATTTTACAATGTATCAGAGCAAGAAAATTTTATAATATATCAGAGAAAATTTTACACTATATTAGAGCAAATGTCAGAGAAAATTTCACACTGTATCAGAGCAAATGTCATAATTTATCAGAGAAACTTTCACACTGTATCAGATTAAATTTTATCATGTATCAGAGCAAGTTAAAAGAAATTGTAGGGTGTATCAGAGTAAAACAAATTTCTTAAGATGTATCAAGGTGAATAAAATTTCAAAAGATGTATCAGAGCAAGTTTGAATTTTGAAATATATCAGAGCATATATAAAAAATACTTATTTGCATTGTACTTATGATTTTGCTTTTGATGGATGACTTTTTGTTTAAGTTCTGTCTGATACCAAATTTCGATACCAAATTTCTCAAAGTTTTGTTTAATCTTTCTCCAATATTTGTTTCCCAATATTTTTTTTTTTAATCTTCCAATTTTTGTTTAATTTCTCAAGTTTGGTTTAATCTTTCAATTCTTGTTTTTGTTTAATTTCTCCAGTTTGGTTTAATTTCTCAAGTTTGGTTTAATCTTCCAAGTTTGGTTTAATCTTCCAATTCTTGTTTTTGTTTAATTTCTCCCCCTTTTTCTCATAATTTAGGATTTTGCTTTTTGTTTAATTTCAATTTTTGTTTTTGTTTAATTTCTCCCCCTTTTTGACATCATCAAACATAGTTAACTCTTCCTTTTTCTGAAATATTCTTTAATTTCTTCCCCTTTAGAGTTTTTCACAGATGTTTGCTCCCCCTTAATATAGCAATTATCAACGGCAAACAACAACAAGGAGAAGACAATATTTCAACAAGAAGAAAATATATAACCAAAATATGATCATTACAAAGAGGTAGAAATATAGGTAAAAGATGATTCCATTAATATCATAATTATTTCAATACATAATTCTTAAAAATAAAATTTAACCAGCTAATTATCAATACATGGCCCCAAGGTATAGATCCTAGAATAAGATACTAACACCTAGGATCTAGTAAAGATCAAGATAAGTCAATGATCGGAGTCATCAGATATAGGGTGAGGAGATGATGGATCAGAAGTGCGTCCTCTACCCCGTCTGCCTCTGGCACGAGCAGGAGAACGAGATGAACTGGGTGGCTGAGAACGCTGAGATGCTAGGGACTGAACAGAAAGGGTGAGTCTAATAGAATCAAGTACATTCAGTGCTCTGGAAACAGATTGAAGTAGAGCAGTGAACTGGGTGGTAGCATGCTCACTCGATCCTCGGATCTCTTTCCTTAGTAATTCATATCCACCTTCTAGTGCTCCTCTGAGCCTACCAGCCTCTGCAGTGAGGTCTGTGATCTCAATAGTAGACTCCTGTGGCTGGGGATGGGCCAATGCAAGGACTTGCCCCTGCAAGTCAAGAACTCTGCCAGTCAGTCTCCAGACTGTGTCCTCAAGCTGCTGTATCCTGACGGACTGATCTGAAATCATCTGAAATACAGTGGAGATGTGGGGAGTAATGGTCTGATCAGAAGAGGTAGCTCCAGGTGTAAAAGAAGTACTACTCCACTGGCTAGACAGCAAAGAAGCCACACGCTGTGAAATATGCTCGATCTGATCGTCAGCCAGTCTGAACTCTGAATGAGGTGCTCTGCTCTCTGGCTGATACACTGGTGTGGGCATACTAGTAAACTCAGAAGGGCCAGCCTCAGTATCAAGAATGAACTGGGTATCTGGTGAAGCTGTCCTGAAGTCATGTACAGGAGAAGATGGACCTTCTTCTTCTACTCTGCCTTCAGTTCTGTCTTCAGCTCTTGTTTCAGCTCTATCCTCAGTTCTTTCTTCAGAGCCCTTGATCCAACCACCAACAGTCTTTGTAATTCCCATTCGGTGCAGGCTGTGTTGAAAGTGTCCACATGTGAGAGCTTGGTAGGTGTCTCCCCCTCACAGCTAACTCCAAACCTCCTAAATACTCTAGTAAGGGCCATACCATAAGGCAAGTGTGCCTTGGATCTGTTCAAGGTTTCTCTCATGGCCTCTATCATAAGTGCAGGGAGGTTTAGGGGGGTCTGAGTGATGACATGAAACATGACACATACATCTCTGCTGGAAAGTAAGTCATGTCTACCACTCCTAGGAAAGAAGAGCTTTGAAACTATCTGATGCAGCACCCTCATCTCAATGGACAAAATCTTTGCTTCTAACTTGTTTAAACTTCCTGAATAAGTTTCTCCTAAGATCATTCTGATCCCCTCTTCTTTAATTGGGAGTTCCATATATGAATATCCTTCACTAGGCAACTGAAGTATATCTCCCAATATCCTAGAATCCAAGCATATGTCAATCCCCTTGACTGTTGAAGTCACTGACCCATTTCCATAATGTAGGTTCTGGTAGAACTCTCTAACTAGATCAACATAGGTGACTTCCTTAAGGGAGCAGTAAAGTTTCCATTCTTGATTTTTGATCTTGGTAGCAAAAGTAAAGCCTTCTTTCTCAAAGAACCGAAAATCTATATTTTTCCCGGTTTCTACTTTTCTATCAGAAAGAGGATTTACACTGGGGCTTATGGAGGATTGAGAGGGACCTTGAGCAGGTACTGAAACTGAAGTGGGAGCAGTTGAAGACTGAGCATGCCTTTTCTTTCGGACAATATCTTCAGGCTCACGGATTGATTTCCTTCTTTGGGGAAGTTTCATCTTTGGAGCCATATCCAATAAAGTAGCAGACAAGAAGACTTGAATTTTGAGGAGGAGGGATCACAAGAGAGTAAAGAGGAATTTTAGTGGAGAAAAGAAGTGGATTTTGAAAGTTCGGTGAAGTGCTAGGGCACGTTCCAACCGCGCCAAGCAAAGCGAGAAAGCACGAGAAATCTCTTTTCCAAGGAGGCGATTTTTGGTGGAGAGTAGGAGGGAGAATTGCCTCGAGATAAATCTTTGGATTTGGAGCAAAAAAGAGTTGGAAAGGATGGCTTTCGGAAGGGAGACGATGGGAAGATGAGTCGTCTCACAAACAGTAACCCTTATAAAAACAATGAACCCGTTGAAAGTTGGTGGGATTTACAAGTTTGCCATTGAGTCGACTCATGGGGGTCGACTCATGAAGTTCAAAAAATCAGAAAAAATATGAATAAATTCCAGAAAAATTTAAAATTTTGAGTGAAGGAATTTTGCTCAATGATAAGTTTTTAGAATGATAAATCTGAGCTTTTGAGACCAGGATGGATGTTGAAAATTGAGCTCTAATCAATTCTTTGAAAATTGAGAAATTTTAGGCAAATGGATCTAGAATTCCTAGATTTCTCCTAATTTCACAGAATCTATCCTCACTAAGGGCCTTTGTAAAGATATCAGCTAATTGATTCTCAGTGCAAACATATTCAAGAATTATATTTTTGTTTTGAACATGTTCTCTTATGAAATGATGTCTTATTTCAATATGTTTGGATCTTGAATGTTGAATTGGATTTTTAGATAGATTTATGGCACTTGTGTTGTCACATCTTATTGGTGTTTCATTAAGTTTGATTCCAAAATCTTCGAGTTGTTGCTTAATCTACAAGATTTGAGCACAACAACTTCCGGTTGTAATGTATTCGGCCTCCGCCGTAGACAGTGCCACCGAATTTTGTTTCTTGCTAAACCATGAGATTAGGTTTACTCCAAGAAATTGGCAAGTTCCACTTGTGCTTTTTCTATCTAATTTACATCCAGCAAAATCAGCATCTGAATGTCCTAACAAATTAATTTATGAGTCCTTAGAGTACCATAACCCTATAGTTTGTGTACCATTTAAGTATCTAAGGATTCTTTTAACAGCATTCAAATGAGATTCCTTAGGATTAGATTGATATCTAGCACATAAGCAAACACTAAACATGATATCAGGCCTACTTGCAGTTAAATATAATAATGAGCCAATCATACCTCTATAGTATTTTAAGTCTACGCTTTTACCTTCATCATCCTTGTCAAGCTTACATGAGGGACTCATTGGTGTGCCAATTGGTTTGCAGTTCTCCATTCCAAATCTTTTGAGTAGTTCCTTGGTGTACTTGCTTTGGGTGATGGAGATTCCCTCTTTTGATTGTTTGATTTGAAGTCCGAGGAAGAAAGTGAGTTCTCCCATCATGCTCATCTCGAACTCTCCCTGCATAAGCTTAGCAAGGTCTTGACAAAGGGATTCATTAGTAGACCCAAAAATTATGTCATCAACATAAATTTGTATAATTAGCATATCATTTTGGTTTCTTTTAATAAATAGGGTTGTATCTACATTGCCTCTTGAGAAATCATTATTTAGTAGAAATTTGCTTAGCCTTTCATACCATGCTCTAGGTGCTTGTTTTAGACCATATAAAGCTTTATTTAATCTAAAGACATGATTGGGAAAAGCATGATTTTCAAATCCAGGGGGTTGTTCTACATATACTTCTTCAGAAATATATCCATTTAAAAATATACTTTTAACATCCATTTGAAATAGTTTGAATTTCATAAAGCAAGCATAAGCAAGTAGAAGTCTAATGGCTTCTAATCTAGCAACAGGTGCAAAGGTTTCATCAAAATCAATTCCTTCTTCTTGATTATATCCCTTAGCAACCAGTCTTGCTTTATTTCTAATTACATTTCCATGCTCATCTAATTTGTTTCTAAAGACCCATTTTGTGCCAATTATTGAATAATCTTTAGGTCTTGTTACTAAGGTCCAAACATTATTTCTTTCAAATTGATTAAGTTCTTCTTGCATAGCATTAATCCAGTTATGATCATTTTCAGCTTCTTCAAAAGTTTTAGGTTCAAGTTGAGATACAAATGCACAATGATTAAGTACATCTCTAAGTGAAGAACGTGTTTTTACCCCATGCATAGGATCACCGATAATTAACTCCTTAGGGTGGTTGTGAACATACCTCCATTCCTTGGGTAAGTCATTTGTACCTTGAGGTTGTTCTTGAATTTCTTCACCTTTCTCATTTTATTTGTCTTCTTGATCCTTGTCTTCTGGAGTTGCTGAGTCTTTCAGAGTGATCTCCTTCATACCTTCTATTAGTGGATCTGCATCATCAACACCCTCATTCTTCCTTGAAGGAAGATCGTTAGATTCATCAAAGACAACATGTATGGACTCCTCAACTACTAAAGTTCTTTTGTTGAACACTCTAAATGTTTTACTAGTGGAGGAGTAACCTAGAAAGATTGCTTCATCTGATTTTGCATCAAATTTACCAAGTTTTTCTTTGCCATTATTTAATACAAAACATCGGCAACCAAAAATATGAAAATATGCAATATTTGGTTTTCTTCCTTTCCAATGTTCATAGGGGGTTTTCTTTAAAAATTGTCTAATTAAAGCACGATTTAAAATGTAACATGCTGTGTTAATAGCTTCCGCCCAAAAATATCTTGGAAGGTTGCTTTCACAAAGCATGGTACGGGCCATTTCTTCTAAGGTTCTGTTTTTCTTTTTTAATTAATTTTGAGAGAGAATGCATGCTAATGTGTGCAAGTCTACGATGCCACAGCCAACTAGTCTCATTTATTTTAGCATTTAAGGAAACTAGGCATTGCATGTCTAATTTTGTTAAATCATTCAAGTCTACCATATAAACATTGCCATGCCTATGTCCTATAAATTTAATGCCATCATTAATAGGACTCGTCACAATGCAAACAGATGATTCAAAACTTACTTTATATCCTTTATCACAGAATTGACTAATGCTAAGTAAGTTATGCTTTAAACCTTTAACTAATAAAACATTCTCAATGTATTTGGAGGGAGTGATACCAATGTTACCTATCCCGATGATCTTTCCTTTGTCATTATCTCCAAAGGTGACCATCCCTCCATCCTTAGCATCAAGCGTGATGAATTGTGATTCATCACCAGTCATGTGTCTCGAGCATCCGCTGTCAAGATATCATTTCCTGTTTCCTTCTTGGGATGCTAGACACACCTCATTTTCATGTGCCATCAGGCACAGGTTGGCTTGTTCTGTTGAGGTTTCCTCGTTGGAGCTTGAGTCATCACTCGCACTCCAGGTCGCCATCATTGCCTTCTTTTTGAACTTCTTTGGACCTTTCTTCAATTGTGGACATTCGGATCTGAAATGTCCTGGCTTCTTGCACTCGTAGCATATAGGGGGTTGATCTTTCTCCTTTTCTTTGCTTTGATCCCCTTTTGTGAATTTCTTTCTCATCCCCTGTTTCCTTTTTCTTAGAAACTTCTTAAATTTTCGGGTGATGAGAGCCATCTCTTCATCCTGTTCTTCATCTTCAGATTCATCCGTTTCATAATCAGGCGAAGTTGTGGATTTGAGGGCAATGGTTCTTTTCTTTTTGACTTCATCCTCTTGATGTTGCTTCATGCTAAGTTCATGAGTCATCAAGGATCCAAGAAGCTCTTCTAGAGGTAGAGTGTTTAAGTCCTTTGCTTCTTGGATGGCAGTCACCTTGGCTTTCCAAGTTCTTGGCAGTGACCTGAGAATCTTCCTTACAAGTTCACTGTTAGTATAAAATTTGCCAAGACTCTTTAAACCATTGATTATATCAGTAAAACGAGTAAACATAGCAGTTATGGACTCATCATGCTCTATTTTGAACAATTCATATTTATGTACAAGCATGTTTATTTTAGACTCTTTTACTTGATTTGTTCCCTCATGGGTGACTTCTAACCTATCCCATATTTCTTTAGCAGATGCACAAGTAGAAATGCGATTGAATTCACTAGCATCTAGTGCACAATAAAGAACATTCATGGCTTTGGCATTTAATTGTGCCAATTTCTTGTCAACCTCATCCCATTCTTTCTTGGGTTTGGTTGACTCCTCACCATCTATAATCTTGGTGGGTGTGTGAGGACCATTCACTATGATACTCCACATATCATAGTCGAGTGCTTGTATGAAAATCTTCATCCGAGCTTTCCAATAGGTGTAATTAGACCCATTGAAAAGTGAAGGTCGGTTTGTTGATTGCCCCTCGGCTAGAGAAGTACCAACATGGGTTGCCATAGATCTTTGGCTCTTTGATTATTAGATCAAAGAAGAGCTAGAGCACCGGCTCTGATACCACTTGTTGCCCAGCTATGCAACCCAAGAGGGGGGGTGAATTGGGTTTCTAAAAATTTAAGCCCAACAGATTACTTATGAAGAACAAAATAAAGACTTTAATTCAATATTAATTACCTAAAGCAAGAATGCAAGAATATAATAAAGAAATAAAGTGAAGCAATAAAGCACACCACAAACACAAGGATTTATAGTGGTTCGGTGCTAACCTTGCACCTACATCCACTCCCCAAGATCCTACTTGGGAATTTCAATCCACTATCCTTTGTATTCAACCCGAATACAAAACGTCGGAAACTCCGACACTAGCTATCCCAAGCTAGATCACTTGTTTCCCGGATACAAGTAAACCCAAAACACTCCGATTTCAGGTTCGGATCAACATTTCCTTGTTTTGGAAATCCTCCAAAAATAAGAACAAAAACTCACAAAGAGTTAGAAAATTTTGAGCACAGATTAATACAATAACAGCTCCTTAAATGAGCGAATATAACAATAAAAGCTTTACTCAAATGAAGAACCCCTTTTTCGGATTTTCTCAAAGTGGATGAACGCTTGAATGCTTGAGAAGAGGTTGATTGTTGATTGAAGATCTCTTGAAAGCTTTGAAATGATCTCTAGACCAAGGTTGAAACAATAGGCGTGAAGAATTCTCTCCTTGAAAGATCTTGCTTTTCTCTTTCACAATCTCTCTAGTATATTGTGGATCCTCTCTCTTTTTCTTTTTGGATTTTTCGTTGATCTCAGGCTTTTTCTTGCAGATTTCGGATCCTCTCTTCTGTTCTTCTCTCTTTGATCTGCCGATTGATTTTCTTCTTCACAGATGTTTCTCTCCAATTTGATCTGCTATTTAAACTGCAATTTCTTTCACCATTTCAAGCATTTTGTAGCATTAGAAGCAAGAGAAAATAATTTAGGTAGATAAAGAGCCGTTAGAGCAATTTTAGGTAGCATAAATGGCAATTAAAACGGGCAAAAAAATAGCCGTTGCTGATATTTTCCATCGCAGGGGTCGACTCATGCTTCAGGGGTCGACTCATGAGTCGACCTCTGTTGCAAAAATCAGAGAATGCGTTTCTGAAAATTCTTGGCTCAAATTAGCAGGGGTCGACTCATGAGTCGACTCATGCCTTGTGGGTCGACTCATGAGTCGACTCACAGGTCGTGCCAAGCCAGAAAACTAGCGTGCCAAAGAGAATTTTTGCGTGCCAATCAGCTCATAGTGCCATGAGTTGACTCATGAGTCGACTCATGCACTTCAAACCTTCATAACTTCAAAAATATAAGTCCAAACATAATGAAATTTTCACCAATAGATTTCAAATCATTTGTTCTACCAAATGGTACTATCAAATCAGGATTTTGGCAAAATTATGATTTTGCCCTTGAAGAGCATAAGGACTTTTTCATTTTAAAATTATTTGTATCCCTTCAATCTGCTTTGTAATCATCAAAATCAATCTAAGAGCAACATTTTCATACT
Source organism: Elaeis guineensis (assembly GCF_000442705.2). Lineage (NCBI taxonomy): Eukaryota > Viridiplantae > Streptophyta > Magnoliopsida > Arecales > Arecaceae > Elaeis > Elaeis guineensis. The sequence continues at coordinate 71,331,330 of NC_025998.2, forward strand.
GGATCGGCTCAGCTTCAGACTGGTTCGATCCAGATGCGTGCCAAGCATGCCTTAAAAAATTTCAAACAGCTTTTCTTGAATCGATTTATTTTCTAAGCTAGACTTATCTTCTCAAAGATAATTTATACTTATTGATGAATGCATCTAGACTAGATTTATCCCTTCAGATCTTAAACTTCTTTGTTTCCAATTTTGAGGGTCTTAAGTCTATAAATCTAAATTTTCTTGAGAATATAACCTTCAAGTTTTTTTGAGGATTTTATCTTTGGGTTTTTTTGAGGATATAGTCTTTTTGAGTAAAATAATTAAGCATTTTGAGGAAGTCTATAAACACTCACAAGTGCATCATTAGTAAATATAATTTGTATTCAAATATTTTTGAACATCATCAAAATCAATTATAGGGCTAACAAAACTAACTTGAAAATCACATGAAAAATATGCTTGCAACAGCATGTGCTATTGATCTCCCTATTGATGTGGTCTTGACTACAACATGCAATCATCAGCATTCACCAATGATTGTCTTACTAGCAACTTAGAAAAGAGACTAGATTGTGAACCGTATGATGATCATCAAACTTGAGAGCAAAAATCACAAATAATTAAATCAACATGTGTTTTAGTGTAGCAATAAATCATTTCATACTTGATCCAATATTTTAAATTCACTTTTTTTATGTAAAGCATATATGATGTCTAATTTAATATGCATAAATAATATTTATAATTTCTATGACTTAATTTATTATTTAATTGTAGGTATAGAATTAAGTAATATAAAATGTATAAATTAATTCATGTGCATAATAAAAACACTAGGGATAGAGGTACTTACCAATCAAGTCATAAAACATTGAAAATCTCTTCAACTAGCTTTGACAATTTAGATAAAATAAATTAATAATTAGTTCTTTTTTCAAAGCAAATGTTATTTTAAAATCTTGGATATTTCTAGGTCTATGGAGCCCATCTAGTCTCGTAGACCCAAAATTCTACTAGATCAAGGGTTGTGACTCCAGATTTGACAGTTGGTGGCTAAGACCTAAATACACATGTTGAGCCCAAATCTAGCCCTTAGGGATACTTACAATCTCTTGATCCAAGTAGGGTTAGGACCCTTTATTCTTGTGTTATATGATGCAACCACAAGTAGGTGGGCCCCACCCAAGGTTTCATAAAAACTTAAGAAGGAGACAAGAGAGAGATAGGGGAAAGAGAAAAAGAGAGAGAGAGGAGTTAGAGCTTGACAAAGGAGTTTGATCACCCAAGGAGAATAGAAAGAGGGAGATAGAGAGGGGAAGCCAATGGTCAGGCCATGGCCTTGCTGTCTCCTATTTGAGTGGATGTGAAGGTGGGGTGATCGTGAGAAAGGGCTCATCATCAAGGTGTGGCCTCGGCTCTTGAAGATGTGGTGGTGATGTTGTTGAAACAGGGATGATCTATGCTATCATTCCTCAAATTGAGAAAGAAGGGACAAAGAATAAGAAAATGAATAAGAAAAGAAGGAAAGAAGACTTGCCTGTAAGAGCTCAGGTTAAGATGGTGATTGGGATGATTGGTAGGCTAACGTAAGTTGATGTGACAATCCATGATGATAGAAGCAGGGTTTCTGTAGGGTAGAACAAGGAAAGGAGAAGGAAGAGGATGAGATGTAGGGGAGTGGGAGAGGGGAGAGATCTATTTAAATATGGAGAAAAAGTGGTGAGGGAAGGTGGTGGCCTTCTTAATAGGTGGTAGATAGGGAAGTCAATTAAAGCTGACTGGCAACGAGTTCCGAGGCGAATGCTACTATTGATGGCATTTGTCGCATTTCTCTATGGGCATTGTGTTCCCCAAAATGTATCATCTTTCTTTTGATGACACCGCATGATTTGATCATGGAGTTGAAAGAATTTTCTCAACCCGCTCCACACAAATCTCTTTAAAAAATTTAAAAAAAATAAAACAATTGGCAAAAGTAGGGTTTATGTCCCTTCTTCCTTCATTGATAATCAATTAGTAAAATTGGGGTGCATAGTCTCTGTTTATAATAGTAGTAGTGACATTCACCCTTGTATAATTTGGATCAAGTTTCTCTCCTAATTTGAAAATGATTATCTTTTCAAAAAATAAACTGATAAGCAAAAATAAATATGAAAAAAGCTAAAATGTTATAGAAGATATATCTCAACTACTATATCAACTTTGACTTTTGTCGCTCCACTAGTTTCTTCTTGGATTAGAAGATATGTTTGGTAAAAATCTTTTTCCAAAAAAAAAATTACAGGTTGATTGGCGTATTTTAGGGTCCAAACACTAGAATTTTGGCACAGTGTAATCTCTTGGTAGTCGGTGGTAAGTTGTAGATCTTAAAAAGTTATCTAATTTCAAAAGAAAAAAAGGATCATCTTAATTGGGTATTGTATATAACCAAATTATTAACATATTTAGTGTAATGATTCCAGACCTCACATAAACAGACTAGCTAGAAGTTTTTTTTTATTATTTTTTTAATTTTATATAAGTACTCAAGATCTTTCTAATAAATAACCGATGTGCAACTAAATATACGCTTATATGAATCCTCATATTTGGCATATGATTGGACTTTCCAATATAGCATACCTTGCTTTTGGACCCTATCCAACCTTACTTATAATGGATAAAGCGGTCCATCAAATTTGGTGATCTTTCTAAATATCTGTAGCAGCTAAAATGGTCTATATTGAGTCTAGTCATCCTTTTAGATACTTGTAGTAGCCAAAATAATCCACACTAATTCTAGTGATCCTTCTAAATCAAAGCTCTTTTTGTTCATGAGATTCAACTCTTGCTAAATTCAGATTGAACGTGAAAAAATGCCTGCTTCCTCATCTCTTAGATGGGTCACTTGGATTTGCTTGGAGGTGATTTTCAGACTTGGTCTTCTTTGTTAGATGATAGATCCTCTTATCTAGACATGGGGACAAATTTGCTATACTAAAATTTGATCGCTTGGTGCGAGGCGGTCAAAAATAAATCGCTAACTTATTACTATATAGATAGTGCAAGTCAGGTTCGTATCCACAAAGATCGTGGACTGAGTTACTTTTGAGTACTAGAATTAAAGAAGAACTAAAATTGATCGATCTATTAAATAGTGTTAATAAAAGCAAAGTAAATCGAATGCTAACAGAAAAGTTTGACAAGAATTAGGGAAATATCTCGAGATTTTACTTGGTTACCTGGCAAACAGTTAATACCCTCCTACTATGCAATTAATCTATGTACTATCTATCAAGATATAACCTATCTGGTGAGAGCACGGCCCATATCCATTGGATCACGATCCATTTTTCTAGAGTATAGGCTAATCAAGATGAGATACATATAAATTGAGAAGGAATCATATTCAAAAATAATTTATCTCAAGAGTACGAATCATATCTATAGATTACAACTCGTCCCAAGAGTATAGACTATTCTACATATGATTTCAGATAAAGCAAATATAAAAAATTGAAAGCAGATCTTTTATTACATAAAAAAAGAGGTATAAAAAATAAATCAAAAATACCACTACTATGTAGTACCCGGCCCATGTAGGCCTTAAACCCAGCCCGACAAAAAAAAAAATTTGAAGCCACCGCCGATGACTCCTAATCAGAGTCAGAAAGGCCACTAGAGAAGAGTCAAACTCCTCTCCTCTGACTCTATTTAAGAGGAAGACCCTTCTTCCTTCTTCCCACCAAAGAATCTCAGAGCAAAATGGCGAAGATCACCAAAAATCGTCTGTAAAAACCATCACCATGCTCACTGCGATTCCTTACCGGAGAGGTCATCAGAGCTCGAAATAAGCATATGGTTCTCTTCCTCTCCTCTCTTTTTTTCTTTTCATGCCAACATGCACGCTCATCGATGATAGGGGTCATCGGATTTTGTCAAAATAAAGGATCATTTTTTTTTAGTTTTTGGGACGTCGGTGGTCACCGCCAGCCATGATTTCAAGTTTCTTTTGATGGCGGTGCGCTCTCCTTCAGTCATCGGTCATTACCGTGCCGGCCAGCTGTCAGTCGGCCAATCTTATGAGGGGACCTCACGATCTCCTGTTTCACCTGTTTCACCCATGGGAGGCCATGGGAAGAAGAAAAAGAAAAGGAAAAGAAAAAGAAAAATAAAAAAGGAAAGGAATTAAATAAATAAATAATAAAATATAAGAAAAATTTTTCTCTCTCTCTCTCTTTAGCCTGAACATTGCTTTCTCTCTCTAAAATTGGACTTTCTCTATTTATTTTCTCTCTCTAGACTATTTCTCTCTCTTGATGGATTTCTCTCTCAAAGTTATTTTTCTAAGATTAGCATAGTGAAAGGCTTCCTTTGATGATTTTGATCGAGCTTAGTGAAGGATCCAATCTTAAGTGAAGTTTTGATTTGAGATTTATTTAAATTTAATTTTGAATTAAAATTAATGTAAGAATATAATTTTGGATAATAGGTACTGAAGAATCTCCTAGAAATTAGTTAATCTGTTCATTCAGTGATCTGTGAAAGGTAAGTAATGAATCATCTTCTCGAGATATTTTATATTTATTCTAAAGTTAAATAATTATTTTTTAAAATTATGAATAATTTATGAAATTATATTTTGAATGAAAAGTAATTTTGAAATACTATGATTTATTGATTATGCATATGTTCAATGAAAATTATGATATGTTATGATACAAAAATATTTTGATACAGATCGAATTTATGCTCCCCACTAATAGAGATTATACGTTGGTACTCAGTGGACTCTAATAGTGGGGGTTGTGCGCTGGTATTTAGTGGATCCTGCCAGTGAAGATTGTGCGCTGGTATTTAATGGACCCTGCTAGTAGAAATTGTGCACTGGTATTCAATGGACCCCTCTAGTAGGGGTTAAACGTTGGTCATAGTCGAGGCTGTTAAGTTACGAGTATTTTAATTTGAATTAAATTTATGATTATATTATATGTGAATATTTGAAAAGATTGGATTTACCTTAAATTAGCATGAAATATATTTTTATGTTTATTCATAGCATTGTTCTTGAAAATTATATAAATATCTGAAATATCTAGTTGAGATATTTGTTACTTACTAGGCTGTCTAGCTCATTATCTTTCTTTTTATTTTTTAAATTCAGATAATTAATTACAAACGTAAGAAATAATATTGGGATAGAGCTTTTAAAAGCGAGATTTAGCATTGTTAACTTCATTGAAATTAGATCTATTATTTTATTTTTAGTAAAATTTTATTGGATGTAAGACAGTTGATTTAATTATCTGAATTAAAATTGAATAATAATTATTTAAATTTTATTCCATTGTGATGCATTGATATCATGATAAGATACATGCTTGTGGAGAGAGTTCTTTATAAGTATGCAGCGGTTGCCGCGATCTCTGGCTCGCAATCTCGGATCGGAAGCGTGACAATTAATATGGTATCAGAGCATAAGTGAATAAACTATATGACATATAGAATCAGACATGAGTGTAGGTGGATAGACACTAGGGATATTGGGACAATGACTTATACTGATCATGATATAATTTAGAAACTTAAATTGATACAAGTGTACTAGTGGACTGAATCAGAGTACGCAATGGGAGCATAGTGGTCTGAATTATTCTCAAACTGATCGGAACAGTCATTTAATTTGATAGATATTATGATGAAAGATATTTTAAAATTAGAGGATGACATGATTTAATGTAAAAGTAATCTAAATTTTTGAGGACTTAAGCAAGAAAAATTTTGAGGATAAAATTTATTTTTAGGAGGGAAGAATGTAGTATCCAGCCCATGTAGGCCTTAAACCCAGTCCAACGAAAAAAAAGAAAAAAAAATTGAAGAAGACTCCCTCTAGGAGTCTTCTGCCACCGTCGATGACTCCTAATCGGAGTCGAAAAGGCCGCTAGGGAGGAGTCAAACTCCTCTCCTATGATTCTATTTAGGGGAGAGACCCTTCTTCCCACCAAAGAATCTCGGAGCAAAACGGCAAAGATTGCCAGAAATTGCCCATGAAAACAATCACTATGCTCGCTGTGATTTCTCATCGGAGCTCAAGGTAAGCATATGGTTCTCTTCCTCTCCTCTCTCCCTTCCTTCCCGTGCTAACGTGCATGCTCGCCGGCGATAGGGGTCATCAGATTTTATCAAAATAAAGGTTTGATTTTTTTCTAATTTTTAGGACGTCGGTGGTCACCACCGGCCATGATTTCGGGTTCCTTTTGATGGCGATGCGCTCTCCTTCGGCTGTCGGCCATTTTCGTGCCGGTCAGCCGTCGGTCGGCCAACCTTATGAGAGGTCCCCTGTTTCACCTATGGGAGGCCACGAAAAGAAGGAAAAGAAAAAGAAAAAGGGGAAGGAATTAAATAAATAAATAAATAATAAAATATGAGAAAAAGTTTTTCTCTCTCTCCCTTTAGCTTGAATCATTACTTTCTCTCTCTAAAATTGAATTTTCTCTCTCTACTTTTTTTCTCTAGAATTTTTTCTCTCTAAATTATTTTTCTCTTGATGGATTTCTCCCTCAAAGTTATTTTTTTAAGATTAGCATAGTGAAAGGCTTCCTTTGATAATTTTGATCGAGCTTAGTGAAGGATCCGATCTTAAGTGAGATCTTAATTTGGGATTTATTTAGATTTAATTTTGAATTAAAATTAATGCAAGAATATAATTTTGGATAATAGGCACTGAAGAATCTCCTAGAAGTTAGTCGATCTGTTCATTCAGTGGTTTGTGAAAGGTAAGTAATGAATCGTCTTCTTGAGATATTTCATATTTATTCTGAAGTTAAATAATTATTCTTTGAAATTATGTATGATTTATGAAATTATGTTTTGAATGAAAAGTGATTCTGAAATGCTATGATTTATTGATTATGCATATGTTTAGTAAAAATTATGATATGTTATGATACAAAAGTATTTTGATACAGATCGAATTTATGCTCTCAGCCTAACATCTTTCAGTGGGCCCCACCAATGGGGATTATATGTTGGTACTTAATAGAACCTGCTAGTGGGGGTTGTGCTGATATTTAGTGGATCCTACCAATGGAGGTTGTGTACTGGTATTCAGTGGATCTCGCTAATGGAGGTTAAATGTTGGTCATAATCGAGGCTGTTGAGTTATGAGTATTTTAATTTGAATCGAATTTATGATTATATTATATGTAAATATTTAACAAGATTAAATTTACATTGAATTAGCATGAAATATATTTTTATGTTTATTCATAGCATTGTTCTTGAAAATTATATAAATATCTGAAATATCTAGTTGAGATATTTGTTACTTACTGGACTGTCAGCTTATTATCTTTCTTTTTATTTTTTAGATTCAGATAATTAATTACAACCGTAAGAAATAATATTGAGACAGAGCTTTTAGAGGCGAGATTTAGCGTTGTTAACTTCATTAAAATTAGATCTATTATTTTATTTTTAGTGAAACTTTATTGGATGTAAGACAGTTGATTTAATTATTTGAATTAAAATTGAATAATAATTATTTAAATTTTATTTCACTATGATGCATTAATATCGTGATGAGATGCCTTGCATGCTTGTGGAGAGAATTCTTCAAAGTATGTGATGGTTGCCGCGATCTCCGACTTGCGATCTCGAGTTGGGGGCATGACAACTTGTTATAAGCATTTCAAAAATTTTTCGAGATAGAAAAGCTTAGTCGGTCATGGAACTCTTGCTCGCTGGTATACTAGGGCTGAGGAGACTCCTGGACAGTAGCTGAAAGATGGTTGACAGCAGTAAAAAAAGGGATGATGGCACCAAGAAGAAAGGGGTTTTGGTGTAGAGAAGGATGGTCGAGGCATGGAGGGAAGAGATGGAAAAATGATAGTAAAAATGGTTTCTAGATGGAGAAGGATGGTGGAGGTATGGAGAAGGATGATGGCTGGCTTATGATGTGAAAAGGTCCTCCTCTCTTCGATCCTCTACAACCTTTTTTTTTATAGACTTCACATCACGCGTTTATTCCGTATCGCGTCCAACAACCTCGAGACTATTTCTTCATGAACCAGTGCATTTAAACCACATGTGCTCATCGGGCTGCTGTACATCTGCATGACTGCCCACGTCCACTTTCCTGCACGAAGTCTGCACCCTTTTGAGCCCACGCGTGCTCACCAGTTCCCATGCTCGGTCCTGTGCTCATCCAGGCCGTGAAGACCGTGCACCAGGCCTGTTTGAATTCCGCATCCTGTTCTCTGCTGGCTTGCAGCATTTAAAAAGAGATTGGGATGTGAGGAAATGCATGAGAAAAGAAGGTTTGCCACATGGAGGATTTTGGTTCTATTTTTGTAGACTTTGGAGCATTACATGAGAGTTGGGAATAGGAGTGGGGGCCGCTAGGAGTTATGGCATGAAAGAAGATTACATGGGCTTTGGAGTCATGTGGAGAACCTGGGAGCTAAGAGAGAAAGGAAAACAAAGTGGGGTTCATATGGATGTTTTGGAAGGAGAAGCATTATTCTGTGAAGACTTGTGGGCCGGTAGAAATTTAGGAAAGAGTGGTTTTGAGCCACGTAAAGGAACTTGGCATGTGATATGAAGGGAGTTGGCGCTTGAAGATTTGAGTTTGAGTCAAATTGAGTCCATTTTGTTTGAATGAGCCCAATCTTCTAATTATCTACAAAAGAGACTAAGAAGTATCAAATTCTAACTAATAAAAATTAAATAATATAATATTTAATACTTCTAATATTATAATTCATGTATTGATTAGAGTTGCTAGTTCGTATGTAAAAGATGCCACCAATCAAGACATGATCTTGGTGAGTTGGACAATCTTCTTTTTAGTTGTGTGAGACAACCCTTTTTCTAATCATTAATTGAGGTAAAACTAATAACCATACTTATCTTTGTCCTTCGATGTACTTCAAGGATGGATACCCTTCTCCCATTTGCTTGTATTGCCCATATGCCTGGTATGGAGACTTCTATCAATGTAGAGGACTAAAGTTCTATCACCAACTTAATCCGATCAGGTTAAGTTCAAATTTCACTAGATAAGAGCATGTCTCAAATACCAACTTGCTCCCAAACATATAGAAAATATAGGCTCCGATACCAACTTGATCTAATTAGGAGAAGAAAAACTTCTCTCAACCCATTTAACTCAAATTCTCAAAAGAAATTTTAAAAAAGGTGGAACAATTGGCAAAAGTGGGGTTTACATCCCCTTTTTCTTTCATTAATAGTCAAATAATGATTTTATAATAAATCAAAATTGAGATATATAGCCTCAATTTATAATAGTAGTAGTAAAATCTGCTTTTATGTAATTTGAATCGGACTCCTCTCCTAGTTTGAATAGGATTAGCTTTCAAAAAATAAGCATAACTAGTAAAAATAAATACAAAAAAAAACTAAATCCTACAAGAGATGGATTTCAACTTCTACATCACTGTGCCTTCCATTGCTCAGCTGACTCTTCTTGGATGAGGAGATATGTATGATTAAACTCTTTCTTGAAAAGAAAACTTTTAGTTTGACTTACTCATTTTGGTATCCAAATAATGAAATATCAGCCCATTTTAACCCCCTAGAGGGTAAGCAGTAACTTGTAGGTTGCAATAAGTTACTCAATTTCAGAAAAAAGAAGGTATTGTATGACTAAATTATGGACTCCGAAAATTTGGCATGTTATTTGGATTCTTGATGTAGTGAATCTTGCTTCTGAAATCCTATTTAGCCTTACACAAAGTAGCCAAAGTGGTTCCTATCGAGTTTGTTGATCTTTTTAAATACCTACAGCAGTTAAAGTGGTCTACATTAAGTTTAATAAACCATCTGAATATCTATAGTGGTCAAAATGGTCTATATCTTATGTAGTGATCCCCTTAAATCATCGCAATATCGACTAGCAGGGTAGCTACTCAACTAAAACATAGGGGTGCCCCTATTTCATTTTGAAACAAAGGATGTCCCATTTTTTTTTTTTTTTTTTATAAATTTCGAGTTGAAGTCGATAAATCATTTGCCAACTTCTTTATAAAATCAGTAAATTATCTTTCGACTTTTTTAGATAAAATTAGCTAACCATTTGCGAACTTTGTTTTCGGATATAGATGGAGCTAGTCTAGTTGTGCCGGATCTCACAACCATGCCCTTGGATGCTTAGATTAGGATTGACTTCATATTTAGGGTCTCTGGAGGGACAAATCAAGGGGTCTTCTACTACATTTTATTTAGATATCCAATTAGAAAAAAATTACAAGCTACTAGCTTAATTGATAGAAATTAAATAAAGAATAAACTAAAAATGAAAAGGAAGCAAACTATTTTGTTATCAAGAAGCAAAATTTCATTAGATGAGTGAAGATAACATCCTAGAATTAGAATAACAATGATTCAGGTGAAATTAAAAGGGAAAGGGAGGAAGAATCCACTTTAGCACTATCTCAATATCTTCAAGATAATTTCTACTGCATTAGAGGAGACCCTAAAGGTGATCTTCTTTAGCTTGAGCTCCTCCTAGCTCTCGATCAGCTTGTGTCTGAAGTAAAAATTCTTCTTGGCATGAGTCAGTCTAGGTACATAACAAACTGGATAGAAGGAAAAGGGGGAGGGTGGAGGATCTAAAGCTAAAGAAACCTAGAATCAAGAAAACTAAAGAGAATGATCAGAGAATAAGAGCTAGCTAAGCAATCTCCAAAATAATGGAAGAAAATTAAGAAAAAAAATCTTGGAGGCTATTTATAGAGGTTATGAGGTGGACCAATGACTAGAATTTAAATTCTTGAATTTTGAAGAAGGGTTGAGATGACGTCAAGTGGTATCTATTGATTGTTCCTTGTTGTGAGACATGGCTGAAGGATCCAAACGAGAGTTAGATGTGCTAATACTCTTTCCTATATTTGATGGCTAGAACTCTTCCTTCCCCATAGTTTTGGAGGGAGAGTTAATTAGAGTCTGAAAATTTTTTTAGTGTATTTGATATTTATCTCATTTTCCATTTTTTGAGATTTTTGAGTGGATGTTTAGGGATTTTGGGATGATTTTAATTGAGAGGAATAAAGATGTCTAAAAATTATGAAATTAAATTAAGGGCACCTAGCTAGGAGGAGAGGCCATGGTTCAAATTTGATTCCGATTTGGGCTCCTTGATATGATGGGATTTCAAAAATGATTTAGGTTCAAAGTTGAACCAAGTCACCCAATCAGCTTGTAAGTGTAGGATTTTGATCAAATTGGGTATGTTTACATGTAATTAGACCTATGGGCCATTAATCAAGAGTAGAGAGAAAGTGGAAATGAGGGTTAATTAAATTAGCATTGGATTAGGGTTAATGAGGGATGAACCAAATGAATTTTGTTAAACTAATTCAAATAATGTGGTAAAATTAGTGAGGATTTCATTTAATTAAGCTTGCAATTGGTCAGTTAGATTTGGATTAAGGTTGGGGAGAGGGCGAATTAGGTTTTGATTGGAGTGATATGGTATGAATTCAATGGAGTAAGAATTTGGGGTTAGAAAATCAATCAATTAATATAATTGGATTCAATTAGATGCAACATAAGTATCCAACTGATTAGTTAAAGGTGTGATAGTGATTGGATTTAACTAATTTTTTGAAATTTAATTGAACCATAGCTGGTAGGTTAGCTAGATGAAAATTTATCAAAACCATGGGTATGGTTTTGAATGCAAAAGGGTTATTGATTTTGGGCTAAGAGCAGTCGATGCTCAAGGATATCTATAAATGGATGTAAAACTATAAGTGCATATTTAGAAAATATATTATCAGGACTTTGATTATTTAACGAACTCGTGGGTTAGGTTAAAAGACATTGCCCTTAAATCATTTTCTTTTTTGCTTTTTACATTTTCTTATTATGTTGTGGATTTAGTAGTTTCTTTCTTAAATGCAAAATATGCCATAGGTCTATTAGAAATGTGTTCTAAAGTCAATTGTCTAACTGTAAATAATTATGTATTTTGTATATAAATTATAAATGAATTAATAAAAATTATTTGATAGTTCATCATAATTTTTTCATCTTTCTTATAGAACTCTATTTTTTATGATGAAGTTCTTAGAACTGTTAAACACTCAATAAAGAAGGATTTATCGAATAGTTCTTAAATCTTATTCACGATCAAATGATACATTATTAATAGGACTATAATGTTTATCATGTATAGATCGTTGTATGCTATATGGGTTGATTGTCTTTATAACCAAAGAGTATAAAAATATTGGTATGGCATATAAGTGAGATGTAGGAGTACATTTTTACTGAATGTGACTCAGCTGTAGAGCACTCTGCCATCAAGAGCTACTCGTAAAAAATATGGGTATAAATATCCATCCAACCTAAGATCATCAAGATGACTTACAAGCAACTCATATGCTTTGGTGTCAGACTATCTGTATTTCTAATACAGTGACAGAAGATTTTTTAGCACAGTCAAGTACTTACAAAGTCTGTGTGTGAGTCAAGATAGAATTGACCACTCCAAATTATTGAAAATAATGCTTCACTATGTTTTAATTTAGTAAAACTTTGATCAGGATAATCCATCTGATCAGTCACAGGATTTATAAGGTTAAAACATAATACGAATGATTGATTAAGAGTTTGACAGTTTAACTCTAAGGTTATCTTAAGCATTGAGGGTCAAAGGGATGAATTATACAGTAACCATATGCTAGATTCTTGAATGTTTCTTTCCAATAATTCGACCTATCCGGATGTCAAGTATCATTGCTAGATGTCATTTTGATTAGTACAAAAATTTATTTCTATACTATCAACTTAGTGTTCAAACTTATGGGATCACACGTAATAGAGATTTCTGTCTGATCAGATAGTTGATCAACAATTATGAATCGTTGAAAGATATAATCATCAATATGATTGATAATTAACCATATGCAAAAGTTGTGATAAAATAATTTACTAATAGTTAGTAAATTATTGAAGGATTAATTAGCAATTAGATTGTTGATTAGCTCAATTTAATTAAGCAATGAGATTCGGATCAAGTCTAATTGAATTGGATTCAATTAGGTTGGATCTAATTAGGTTATAAGATAACCTAATTACTAAAGAAGATTAATTTTTGATTTGATCAGGACTTGGGCTGCATTAATTTCTAATTAGATTAGAATTTAATTGAGGAGATTAGGTTCCTAATTTGATTAGGTTCACTCATCTCTTTAGGTCTAATAAAATGGGATTTGGTTTGAGTTCAAATTGCATGAAATAAAAGTCCAATTGGATTGGATTCCTACCCTTGCGTCAACTCCCTTCTCCACGCCAATTTCTTTTACGCTAAATCATATTTGCATGATGTATTCCCATGCCAAAAGATGTTTCTCGCCCCATCTTAATGTCCAAGTGGTTGGGATAATGCTTGGTTAAATTTGGATTTAAATTCAACTTGAATTTTGAATTCAAGTTTGAATGGTTTTGATTTTGAATCAAACTAACTTAATCCTTATCCTATCCTAACTTCCTTGGACCCCAACCTTAAGGAGGCTTTTGTTTTGTGCATGCAACCCACTTTTTTCATCGTGAGAAATCAAGAAAAGGGGGCATGAAAGGGTAAGGTGCCGTGATCATTTCTGGGTGTGGGTTCCCTAGGGTTTCCATCTAGGACTTTTGGGAGGAGAGAAAAAAAAAAAAAGAAAATAGTTTTCCCTCTTCGCCTCCTTCCTCCACCTCATCTCCTCCAAAGTCCTCCTCCTAGATGAGTTCGAGTGATCTGAAGAAGGAGTTCAATCAGTCATCAGGAGCAGATCTTCGTAAGAGAGCTAGCACTTCGGAGAGATCGTCAATCATCGAACCTCCAATTGGATTAGGAGCTTTGTATGGATATCTGTAGAGGTTGGATGTCTGTACGGCTGCTGTGCGACTAGAAAAACTAACAAATTCATGATAATTAGCTATGGTGAATATCGATCTGTGCTTAGATATTGAGATCCGATCTCAATTTTTTAGTAGATATGATCTACTTCATAAATATGATTTATGGCTTTTAGATTTCAGATCATGCATGCTTGTTATGTCATAAGATCCTTAACTAAGAACTTTTAGATTAGATCTAATGTATGTTTGATTAAAATATTTAATCATGATCAATTCTACTATGTTTATTTTTAAAAAATTTTAAAATATATACATGAAAGCTATCCTGCAAACTCATAAGGTCTTCATATTTAGAAAGGCTCTTTTCATGATGGTCTGAGAATCATAGTCCTCACCATCAAAGATTGGGCTTAATGGTTGATTTAGTTCAAATGTAGCCATAAATCAAAAAAGGATAACATAATTAACATTTTGTATATTCTTAGTCAAAGACACTTAAGTTGTTTATTTAGTTGAGTAGATGATGGATAAGTTTAAATTTTAGATGGTAGTTGAATTAAACAAATATTGTCCATTAAGTACTTGGAAGTTTTAAGGTTTGCTTTCAGAATAGTCCATTCTTTTATCAAACTTTGAGACTTTTTTATGGAAATGATAATCGGTATTGCTAGTTAATGAATGCTGTGGAAAAAAATATTTGTCTTAAATTCAAAATTTTCTTCATATGGTGATGATGGTAACTTATAGAAGGTGCAGCATGTTTCTCTGGCACCAACATAAGATGTAGCGTCATGTACTTTAATAGGCACTTTAAATATAATCATTCTTACTAACTATTTGTATGTTATGGGGAATAAAGCTTTGTAGGTCTCTTTGATGGCCAGCTAGAGTATACTGGTACATTGTTGGGACTCATATTTTTAAGATGTTTGCATGGCATATTATTTCATGAAGTTGTTTTAGCATGAAGGACCTACATTGCATGCTAATTATAGATTGGATCTTTAGTGGAATCAATGGAATCTTAACTCCCTTATAATATTTTTTTTCCTCTTAAGAAAACAAAATCATAAAAATCATAAATTGGCTTGTCATGCAAACATAACATTCTCCTATATTCTTTTTCCTATGTTGGTTTATGATTAAAGTGTTGTCTTTGACCTTTTGAAAATAATTTTCTCCTATTATCTTTAGTTCCTTTCACACATCAAAATAGAAACAACTTGAAGCCTAAGTTCCACTGTATCCATTTGCCTCTTTTGGACTTGCTTTTATCATAATTGTATTTTTATTCTTGCAATTTCTATCCAATTATTTTGCATTTTAGAAATACCATTTTTCTTCTTTGCAAAGTATGAATGTTGCAATCTCTCTCATTATGAACCCTATAATCTCTTTTGTATTTGTAGTATGTTATATTTTCTTATTTGCAAAGTATCCTTAATTATTTCTTTCAATTTTTGGCTTTCAATTTTCAATGGCTTCAGATTAGATATAGCAAATGTGCTGTTTATTCGAGTGCTTTTTATTTAACTTGTTGATGGTGAGTTAACATGCTCGGATACTCAAATACAATCCTCCCAATGCTTTTGATTGAATAATTTATAGTCTTAGTTAGTGTATTTTAATTAGGATAGGCTATTAATCCCGAAAAAGAAAAAACTTTAAGTAGACATTTAAACCAAAGGAGGAAATGAAAATTTAATCTTAATAGCTTGAATCTTGCTACATACTTTGGGATATCTTTAGAATCTTCTTCATCTTTCTAAGTCTTGTTTTTTTCTTCTCTTATTAAAGATTTGAATATAAGTATGATGAATCACCACCACAATTTTACTAAGAGAAAAAAAGGGAGAAAAAAATTTTGCCCCCCTACTTGCCCGTACCAATCTTAAGCTACTCCTTTCTTCTAATCATGTTTTTGGCAATTAAGAGTGACCAACTTATCAAGTTAAACTAGAATGCCCAGGTTACATCTAAAAATTTTCTCTAATATTCTACTTGTTTAAAGATCAAATCCTTATTTGAATCATAGTAGAACCAGGGATCAAATTCCAAATTATCTAATATAAACCTTCGCAGAGGTCTGGATATGCAGACTCTCTACTTCGCATGCATGTCAGACGCTGCAGGAAAGCAGGATGAACTCCAATCCAATTGGCTTCGCATACACAATCAATCGAGAGATGAGATGTGATAATGTGACACCTCATATCAGCAGGTAGGATGTCCAAGAAGGATCCACGCCCAAAGAGAGGAGGCGGCAACAAAGGAAGAGATGTAGAAGATGAAGGACCTCTTTCTTCACATTTCTGTCCTCTCTCTTTTTCTCTTCTCTCAATTTGATTTATTTGCTATTCCATTCTCTTCTCTCATCCATAGGTAGAGACCCTCTCTATCTATAGATGATTCTCATGATCCAATGAGAGGAGGACTCTTTATTCAAATCTGATTTGAATTGATCCAATACTCATGAAAGCAAGACTCCTACATGAGATATAATTGCCATCACTTATGACATCCACTTTGCACCCACTCCCACATCCACTTGGGACATCCCAAATAAGCACCAAACTAATTTTTGATCATGCTTTATGAGTGGATATTCCTAGTGCAAGTAGGAATACTCATATCTTATTTAAAACAGGTCTGATTCGAAGTCAGTTCGAAATAATTTCGAAAGGTTGTCAATCCTAAACTCTTTAGGACTTTTGTATCAAGTTTAACTTGAATTTTGGACCTAGTTAAGTTTAATTAATTTAGATCTAATCTAAAATTAATTAGTACTTAAATCCAATTTTTCATATGTTCCATGGATCATAGATAGAAATTATTCATCCCCGAGATTGAACTTGAACCTTATGTGTAGTGCTAGCTAGACATAGTCAACTCTTTAATCCCATTTGACCCATAACTCAATTCTCAATTAAGTTAGCTTATACGTTCAATCAAGTCAAGTACTTCCAGATTGGATATATAAACATAGGTCAATTCCTTCCTACTTTGTCTGACTTATGTGCGTGACTCCATAAGTTCAAACACTAAGTCAGTAGTACAGGAACTAATTTCTGTACTAATTGAGATACCATCTAGCAATAGTTCTCGACGTCCAGATAGGTCGAATTATCGTAAAGAAATATTTCAGAACTCATACTTATGGTTACCGCATAATTCATCATTTTGACCCTGGATGCTCTAGGATGGTCTCAGGTTAACTGTCAACCGAGATTGCTTCATCCACATTGTATTTCAATCTTTCAAATCTATCTCATGGATTACTCTAGCCAAGGCTGTACTAAATTGAAATACAGTGATACATCAACTCTAATAATCCGGAGGAGTCAATCCCATCTTGATCCACATATCGACTTCGCAAGTACTTGACTGTACCCAGTAGCCTTCCGTCACTACATTAAAAATTCAGATAGTTCGGCACCAAAGCATAGTGAGTTGCTTGCAAGTCACTATAGTGATCTCAGGTCTGAAGGACATTTATACCCATGTGTTTCGCGAGCAGCTCTTGACGGCAGAACACTCAGTAGGTGAGTCACTTATTCAGTGACGATGTATCCTTACATCTCACCTGTATACCATACTAGTGTCACCACACTCCTTGGTTGAGAGGACAACCAATCCATATGGCATACAACGACCTTCATTCGATAAATGTCATCGTCCCGTAATGACATATCATTTGGTCGCGAACTTATTTAAAAACTATACGATAAATCCTCTCTTTATGGTATACTAGCATAGTTCTAGAGACTTCATCACAGTACAAGAGTTCAAGAAAGATGCCACTTTATGATGAAAAATATTAGAATAATTATTATTCAATAATTAATAATTCATATATAAGGATGAACTCAATCGTCACACGATTGATTTTAGGACACAATTCCTAATAGAGTTAACATGCTCGGATACTCAAATACAATCCTCCCAATACTTTTGATTGAATAATTAATATTCTTGATTAGTGTATTTTAATTAGGATAGGCTATTAATCCCTAAAAAGAAAAAAACTTTAAGTAGATATTTAAACCAAAGGAGGAAATGAAAATTTAATCTTAAGAGCTTGAATCTTGCTACATACTTTGGGATATCTTTAGATTTTTCTTCTTCTTTCTAAGTCTTAATTTTTTTTTCTCTTATTAAAGATTTGAATATAAGTATGATGAATAACCACCCCAATTTTACTAAGAAAAAAAAAAGAGAAAAAAAAATTTTGCCCCACTACTCTTTTTTATTTTTAGTCATATTTTTGACAATTAAGAGTGATCAACCTATCAAGTTAAACAAGAAATAGAAAGGTATTATCAAGGCACTCGTGTCGGTCAACAGCTTGGTTTGTGGTAGCACGGGGCATCCCTCAACTAGGCCAAACCCAACACTCTTAGATTCCTACCTGGGCAACGGACTTCCCAACATCATTAGGTGCTTGCCTTGCCTAGAATAGCCTCACTCTTAATGTTAACTCACCCATAACATTTGAGCCAGCCAGGCTTCGCTCTGCAAAATTCTTTGTCTATTATCTCTAATTGAAAAAAATTGAGTGGAGCGTACCATTTCATCGTCGCATAGTATAATTAATAATGATGATTATATCTGTCACGCCTCCGATCCGAGATTTTAAATCGAGGGTCATGACAACCGCCGCATACTCATAGAAAACTCTTCCCATAAGCATGCAAGGCATCTTATCATACTATCCTAAAACAACAGCGGAATAATTGGTCAACAATTAAAATCTAAAATATAATGACCTAATTTTTTTTTCTTTAATATCTCAATAAATTCAACAATAATTCAAAGGCTTTGCATCAAATTCAATAAGCCTTTCAACCTAAAATAAAAGTACGAAGATTCTGCTTCTGATCACTCTTTTATTCATATCTTGTATCATCTTAATTCCTCAACATCTGTAAAAACAGTAAAATAAGAGGTAATGAGCTAGACAGTCCAGTAAGCAACGATCACTTCTCAACAGATTTCATCAGGCATATAAGTAAATAATCATTTATAGAAAATAAGCATATAGAGTTCATCAATTCGAAATTAATTTCAATTATGCAATATAATTCATGCCAAATTCATTTCTTTTTCGAAATTTCAAGTTTCTTTTAAGATTTCAATTTCTTTTGTTCTTCAATTTCTTTTCGTCAACCATGAGCTATGACCACATTTCCCTATGGCAGGGTCATAATACCGCGTATCTGCTTGTGGTAGGCTGTGAATCATCTAGCAGCCATGTCCTTTGGAACCGCTGGTCTCGCTGGCGGTTTGTCGCTGGTCTCTCTGGCGACATGTCGCTGGTCTCGCTGGCGACATAAACCCTCAGGACAATCAATTGCCAATGTATATGCCCCCATTGGCGGGGTCCTTTACATAGTCAGGTTGTCAATTCATAATGTTTCTTATATCATAATTCTTCATAAATCATATTTCATATTCTAATTTCGATAATAAAACATATAATCATGTAATATCGAAATCAATCAATATAATGCATCACGAAATCAATATGTTCAATCATGCTTCATCATAACATTTCAAATAAGATATTTTCATAGCAAAATACTATTCATCCAATTCATGCATCGTTTCACAAATCATGTCAGAAAAATACATTATAATTTGCCGATAAATCTAGAAAAAGTGAAACATTACTTACCTCGAACGCACTCCAATAAATCCACATAATTCTATAAATTTTCTTCCAAAAAATTTTGTTCGTAGATCATATCGCAATATTTCATGATCAAACATCCACAATCCTATACAGAATCAATTTCAATAATTAGAAAGAATATGAATACCATATTTCAACGGTTTAGATTGGATCTGATCATCTAATTTTATCTAATCAAAATCTAATTAGGACCTAAATGATCCAAAGTTTGACTATCAGATCAAATCGGATTTGAAGTGATAGGATCGAGGTTTCTTCATCGATTTCATAAAATCAAGTAGAGAGAGACAATCAGAGGAGAGAGAATTCATGAGATATAATTCGAATTGATCAGGTGGCACAATCCAACATTACGATTGATCCAATATCTTGATTGGTGAAATCAACATGATCAAATCAAGTCATGACTAGATCGGGATCATGGATGATCAAATCTAAAGATTCATGGTCTGATTAAGGTGGGTGCCAGTACGCTGTCTGACAATCATGGATCAGGGTTCTTCATTAGAATCAGATCAGACTTATTAAAAGAAATTTCTTCATTCACTAATCTTTTTTTAGAGAGAGAATCAATCAAGAGAGAAAATATTTTAGAGAGAGAAAATTTTAGAGAGAGAAAATTCTAGAGAGAGAAAACTCATCTTGAATTCTTCAGACAATATGATTCAACAAATTCTGATCGATCAGATCAAATCATGCTAAAATTATTATGTGGATAATTAAATAAGATCATGAGAAATAAAATCTAAAAATACCTGATCTGATCAAAGTGGATGTCGGTGTATCGTCCGACGATCACAGATCAAAAATCCATTACAAGAATCATTTAAATTCATCATCATTCTTCTCAAAATTCTAAAAGTCTTAGGAGAGAGAAATAATCTAGAGAGAGGATTCTAGAGAGAGAAAGTAGAGAGAGAAAGTCCAATTCTAGAGAGAGAAAATACTAGTTCAGGCTGAAGAGAGAGGAAAGAGAGAGAAACTCTCTTTCTCATATTTTATTATTTATATCATTATTTATTAATTAATTTAATGATTTTTCTTTTCTTTTCTTTTCTCTCTCTCTTTTTTTTTTCTTTACGGAAGAGAGAGGAGAAAATCTTATTTATTATTATTATATTATTATCATTTTATTTTTCGTCTTTCTTTTTTTTTTTTCTTTTCCTTTTTCTTTTCTTTTTCTTTTTCTTTTCTTTTCCTTCTTTTTCTTTTCTTTTTCTTTTCTTTTCCTTCTTCTTCTTCTTTCTTCTCCTTCTTTTCTTCTTTTCCGTGGGCTTCTTTTGGGCTGAAACAGGGACCTTGAGGTCCCCTCATTGGGTGGCCGGCCGGCGGCGCAGCCGGCATGGAGCGGCCATCGGCAGGAGGGGGTGACTCGCCGATAAGAAGAGGGCCAAACCGGTGGTCGGCGGTGACCACCGGCGACGGCAAAACGGCAAAAAAAGAAAATTCTTCCGCAACAAAATCCGACGACTCCGGTCGCCGGCGAGCGTGCACATCGGCACGGAAAGGAAGGGGGAGAAGAGAGGAAGAGGAGGAGGCTTACCTCCGTCGCCGGCGAAGCTTTTCCGGCGAGAAATTGGACGGCACAGCGACGGATCTCCGTGAGGAATTTCCGGCGATTGCCGCCGTTTTGCCCCAGGATTTCTCGATGAGAGGAGAGAGGAGGGTTCTCCTCCTTAAATAGAGCCGGAGGGAACTCATCTCCAACTTTGATTGGGAGCCGACGAGAGGAGGAAGAAGACTCCCTTCGAGAGTCTTCTCCCCTGTTATCTGTTTTTTTTTTTTTTCGTTTGGGCTGGCTGGGTTATCACAATATCAATTTTTAATATTATAAAAATTTAATATAATTCAATTTTTTTAAATTATTTTAAATAAAATATTTTTTTAAATTATTATTTTTTATTTTATTTTATTCATATTTGATTAGAATTTCATAGGCAATAATAGAACATCATTATAATATTATATAAAATAATAAAACATCATAATAATTAATAAAATATTATAAAAAATTAATAAAAAATAAAATAATTAATAAAATTTTATAAATAATAATCAATAAAATATTATAAAAATATTGGATGTCATATGTTTGATTTGATATTATATATTAATATTATTATTTTTCAATAATTATTGATAAGATATAAATTTAATTATAAAAAATAATAAAAAATGATAATGATAATAATTAATAGAATGTCATAAAAATAATTATGATATTTTATATTCATAATATTATTTTTATTCATAGAATGTAAAAAAATATTATATTATATAATATTATATTATTTTTTATGATATACCGTTGATCGTATGATGTTTTGTTGGTACGAAAATTTTTTTATGGTAGGATAAAAAGTAACGTCTTGAAAAAAAAAAAAAAATTAAGTTGCATTAAATCTCTTTGGTGTTGAAAATTGGTGCAGTCCTCTCCAATTGGGTGAACTGGTGCTCTGCACCAATTTTTCTCCGCTAGGACGGTGGACGAAGAATTTCCCCGCGTAACCCCGTTTGCCGGCGACTTGGTAAGGAAAAGAAAATGGCAAGAAGGCTTCTTTCTCTCTCTGCTTCTAGGGCAAGAATGGATCTCCGTTTCGCGGCAGCGACTAGAGACCAACAAGGGCCGGCGTAGATCGGTGGTGATCGGGAAGGCCGCAAGGTAGGTCCTCGTTTCTCTCCCTGTCGATCTCTCGATCGTTGCTTCTTTCTCTTTCTTTTTTTTTCCCCGTGAGAAACGTTGGAATTTTATTTTTTTTCTGTTAATCTATTTAGGGGCTGGCCAGATACCTCTGGTGTAAGAGGGTTCTAATCCTTTGGTCGCCGCTTCAAGAAAAATAGAGAAACAATAACCGATGATACTGTTCCTCATCTTTTATGTTTCTGCCTTTCTTTGTTTTAATTTCTTTTTTGTCCCATTTTTATTTTAGAGTTACAATTGATGTTGTGAAGAGGATATTTCTTTGGTATATTTTAACGCCTCTAGGTATTGATCATCATTTCTGGTCTATTGATTGATGATGAATTTATTTTTATCGAGACTTCTATTCTATGTATTTGCTTGATTTGGACTGGGAATCTAAAAATATATTTTTTTCGAATCAGGTGAATTCATTGGAAATTTTCAATTTGAAATTTTACAGTGGCTTCTTTTCTTTTTTTTTTTTTGTCATGTTTCGTTTGTTATCTGTTTTGGGAAAAATGAGAAGTTAATTTTTTTCATTTCTCCTTCTGTTTGGTATCTTGTATTTCTCTCTGTTTATATATATATTTTAGATTGTAGTAACATAATATTGTTATTACTATTACCATGGGAGTAAGTAGTGACATCCCAGTGTTGCTGCCATGATCATATTAGTACGTAGTGACATACTAGTGTTACTACCATTATTATAATAATAATATGATTTCTATATGTTTCTAATGTTTATTCTACAATATTTTTTGTTTTGCCACTGCTAATATATCTTTGGATCTCGTGATATTGATAATTTATTGAGAACAATGTAACTTTCAATCAATACTTGAAATATATGAATGTATACGTTACTTTTTGTTCATTTTGTGCTATTATTGTTGCCTGGCTGTCACCTAATTGCCTGGACTATTATCTAGGTTATAGGAGACTTCATCACTAGGTTCATCTAGGCTATGTGACAATTATGCTACGGATAGAGTATAAAAAGATGAGTGATATTTTTAAACACCCCTTGTTACTTTATAAATATTTTTTTTGATTAAACAAATTTCAAATTGAATGCCCAACAATGATTTCTAATCCTGGATATACCATATCGGCTGAAAGTTTGATATCTCTGTCCTAAAACATTGGTTGAGGTCTCAGAATTTCTTGCATCTTTCCTTATTTTCTCACCTTCAAGATGATAAATATCTCATCTTTAGAAGAAACTTTTTGGAAATTGAAGACGAGTTGATGGGTTGATTTTGTCACTTCTTTTAAGCCTCTTACAAGCCTTTCTTACTCTTTCCAATATGAAATGAATTAAAACCTTTGATTAGGGTTACAAGCCTTACTTTCTTGCCTCAAACCCCCTTTTTCATAGGCACCTTAAACAAGCTTTAGCTCCCTTCAAAATGCACTTAGGACAGCATCTTGAAAATGAAAAAAAAAAATGAACAATGAAAAGGTAGTAATGCAGCTTATGGTGGCGAATATTGATAGGATTATTTGCAGTTGATGAGGTTTAGGGATTGGGTCATGTTGAACAATTTGTCATTGTGCTCGATTTGTGTTACCATTTTCTTTCCTGGACTGTAGTTGTATGTGCCAAATTGTGTTGACATATGGATGTGATGCTAACCAATTGTAATTAATCTACTTAATGAGGGTAAAATCCTCCCTATGCAAAGATGCAGCATCTGTATTAGACTGATTACTGATTGGGACTTCAAACAACGTTATTGGCATATGTGATGTTGTTTTGAAGGATACTTTAGACTTTAAAGTTTGAGTTATCTAGTATTTTTTGTTCCTATTACCTGGCAACTTCTACTTAGGATTGCATATCCACTTTGGTAACTTGTAATTGCACCCATTTTTTTGGATGCTTACTTATTAAAAAGTTTTGAGAGATCCATTTCCCTGTGCTTCCAAACAGGTCTACTCCTTTACCACTCTTGCTTCCGAAATTAAGGTTTTATGACTGTCTATTCTTATGAGAACATACTATTTATATTATGCAATCTTTTTTGATGAATCATAAAGGTGAAAATTGGAAGGAAAACTAGCTGAAAGCTTTTAAATCATATCAATCTTTATCAAGACATCATTGTATGTCATGATAACCTTATGCCTATCTAGCAAACTAATCGTTGGTTTCATTAGTACATTACTTCTTGATTGACACACCCCTTGTTTCAGCTTACCTGGTCCAGTGGTCCTAAATGTTTGTTCATTTATCAACTGGAGATTGAAAGGAAAAAAGTGATTAATGGGAAAAGGGCAAAGCAAATCTCTTCCCCCCTTTTAGTTTTGTTAATTTAGTACTTTCATTCTTGTATCTAGTTTGCTGTGTTTCCCTCTTTATTTCCCAAAAGATAAGTTTGTTTACTCTTTTGAGTATTTTAGCTTTTAGAACACATTTTGACATGCTGATTATGAATATTCGTTTCATCAATTGCCACCATTATCATCGTGGAAGTCTTATGTTTTTTTGTCATTCCCTTGCTTTTGGATTGAAGGTTCATGCCCTTTATCTATTTCCCTCTCCTGTTTGTTACATTATAGTGAAGACAGGTCCTTCCAATCACTAGTTGTCATCTCCAATTTGGTCCACCAGTTCCCTGCTTCCCTATGTTGGATAGATTTGTTTCAAGAAAATAGGCCTAGAAATGCCATTTTCTTAATGAAATGAAGTTAGAACAGTTTAAATCTATCTTGCATTTTGAAACACTCTTTTGGAGTATCTCATTTCCTATCAACTCAATTAGTTGATATGCGCTAAGCCTGATGTTCCTGAGGGTTGTTATGCAGACATTATTGAGAATAGGTTACTCCAGGGATTTGTATGAATGATTTCTATTTCTTTTGGCAATAAAATGCTAGTTCCTCATACACCAGTACCAATTCTACTTCAGTTCTTATGTATCTAATTAATGCTACACAGATATTATTTCCTTGCCAATCAAGAGGAAGGATTATTGGGGCTTTTTTTTTGGTCTTCCTGTTGTTGATGGATGTAATTTTTGATGCTTGAATGTTGGCAGTTGAGAAAAAGTGGAAAGTGTTTCTGGATGGACAGGTGCAAAATTTAACTGTAAACTATTTAAATTTGGTTTCCTGATATTTTGTTAACTGTGATGCAGAATCTTTCAGTGATCAAAACAGCCTGAAATAATTGCTTTACAACATTCCTAAATATTCTCTGTGCACTATAGCATGTAATCATAGAGAATGTCAAGGGGTCATTGCCCACTGAGAAATCAGCCTGGAAGGAGAACTCTTGAAAGGTGCAAAAGCAAAGGCACTGTCGCAAATGTGGAGATCATTGATGTTGACAAAGGCAAAAGTGATGTTGTCATCATTGATGTTCCAGAGAGTTCCCATCAGGAATCCAGATGCTTCAGGTCAAAAAAGAGAGATTGTTGTCCTAGTGTTATTAGTATTGATGATGTAGAGGAAGGTATCAATGGGGCTCCCAGTAATGCACGTTATGCTGCCACATGCAGCACGTTATGATGTAGAGGAAGTCTTGTTCCAGTTCTGGTCTTGGAAAATTTGCAGCTTGTTTTCGAGTCTAGTAGTGTCATGTTAGATGATTGTCATTATTGTCCCTTCTTTATGATGAATGTCATCTCTGTAGGTCTTGTGGCCAAACTTGATTACAAGTTTATAATAAAGGATGATTTTTGTGATATCATTACGAATGATACTACAATTATCCGTGGACAATTAAAACATGACATATACATAATATCACGGCCTGTTAGTGTAATGTACACACCTAATAAATGCTCCAAAATAGATAATGTCAGCAAATCCTACCTTTGGCATTGTAGGCTTGATCATATGAATAAGAATTGGATTGACAGGATAATCAAGGAATGTGTCCTTAAGATAGATGATTGTGAATCATTGCCTATCTGTGAATCTTGTCTACTTGGTAAGATGACTAAGTCATCTTTTAAAAGAAAAGGTGAAAGAGCCAGTGATGTCCTAGGTCTGATACATATTGATGTATGTGGGCTTATGAATATAAGTGCCAGAAGAGGATACTACTACTTCATTACGTTTACAGACGACCTATCGAGAAATGGATATGTCTATCTTATGAAGTATAAGTCAGAATCATTTGAAATGTTCAAACGATTCCATGCTGAAGTAGAGAAGCAAACTAGAAAGAGTATTAAGATCCTTCGGTCAGATCGAGGAGGTGAATACCTCACCAGTGAGTTTTTGACATATCTGGAAGAGAATGAGATTCTCTCACAATGGACCCTTCTTGGAACACCATAACATAACGATGTGTTCGAGAGGAGGAATCGAACTTTGTTAGACATGGTCCGATCCATGATGGATTTTTTCAGTCTGCTAATATCTTTTTAGGGATATACTCTAGAGACTATCTGCTATATTTTGAATAAAGTGCCCAGTAAGTCTGTCGATAAAATTTCATATGAGATATGGACTGGGTGTAAGCCGGTGCTCTCACACCTTAGGGTCTGGGGGTGTCCAGCTTATGTCAAGCATTTAAAGACAGATAAGCTTGGACCGAAGTCCGATAGATGCTTGTTTGTAGGGTACCTAAAGAAAACTAAAGGGTACTACTACCTCGCTGCAGAACAAAAGGTGTTTGTCAGCAGTCGGACAGTCTTTTTGGAAAAGAAGTTCCTTGGTGAAGGAGCTAATGTCTGTAAAATTGAACTTGATGAAGTTCATGAGGTGGAAGGACCGACACATACAGAATTGGATTCGATTGGTGAATCGAATCTGGAGCCAGTAGAGGCACCATTAAGAAGATCTGGTAGAGTACCGTATCAGTCGGACAGATACTATGGTTTTCTGGTCCGGAACGGTTATCTTATTGAACTTGATGAGAATGATGAGGATCCGATCACCTATATGGGGCTATGCAATGGTCCGACTCCCAAAAATGGCTTGAGGCCATGAAGTCCGAGATGGAGTCCATGGAGATCAATAGCGTCTGAACACTAGTTGATCCGTTAGAAGGGATAAAATCTATAGGATGTAAATAGATTTTCAAGAGAAAGAAGAGCGGACGGGAAGGTAGAGACCTATAAAATTCGTCTAGTTGCTAAGAGTTACCGTCAGCATTATGGTTTGACTATGACGAGACGTTCTCTCTTGTGGCAATGCTCAAGTCCATCCGGATATGCTTGCTGTTACTGCATACTTAGATTATGAGATCTGGCAAATGGATGTCAAAATCGCTTTTCTTAATGGAGAGTTGAAAGAAGAGGTGTATATGATACAACCTGAAGGGTTCATATCCACAGACGAGTTGAAAGTGTACAAGCTGAAAAGATCAATTTATGGACTTAAGCAGACATCGAGAAGTTGGAACATGCGTTTTGATAAAGTAATCAAAACGTATGGCTTCATTAGGAACGGAGAAGAGCCTTGCGTCTACAAATGAGCTTGCGATTCTATGGTCATTTTTCTTGTGCTGTATGTGGATGACATACTATTACTAGGAAATGACATTCCGGTTTTGTAGTGTGTGAAGCTATAGTTGTCATCACAGTTCTCCATGAAGGACTTGGGAGAAACATCCTACATTCTAGGAATGAAGATCTATAGGGATAGATGTAGAAAGGTTGCTTGGATTGTCCCAATCCACGTACATTGACACCTTGTTGAAGCGGTTTAACATGGATAATTTCAAGAAAGGCTATCTTCCGATAGGCCATAGAATTTACTCTTTTCAAGAAGGATTGTCTGACAACTCTTGAGGAGAGAGCGCATGAGTAGAATACCATATGCTTCGGCAGTGGGATCTATCATGTACGCTATGACATGTACGAGGTCGGATGTGGTCTATTCACTAGAGGTAGTGAGTAGGTACTAGTCAGATCCGGATGAGAAGTATTGGAAGATTGCAAAAGCAATTCTTAAGTATTTGAGAAATACTAAAGACCAATGGCTTATCTATAGAGACTCTGATCTGAAACTTGTGAGATATATTAATTCTAGTTTTCAGTCAGATTGTGACAGTAGAAGCGTGTCGGACTACGTATTTATCTTGAATGGAGGAGCTGTTTGCTGAAAAGATTTCAAACAACATACTGTGGCCGATTCTATATGCGAAGCAGAATATATTGCTGCATCGGATGCTGCAAAGGAGATGGTGTGGTGCGAAAGTTCATTATCGAGCTGGGAGTTGTACCTTGTATTGATGGTCTTGT
The DNA here is from genome assembly GCF_000442705.2 of Elaeis guineensis. NCBI lineage: Eukaryota > Viridiplantae > Streptophyta > Magnoliopsida > Arecales > Arecaceae > Elaeis > Elaeis guineensis. Next base: position 71,359,741 of record NC_025998.2, read on the forward strand.
TCTGCTGTATTGTGATAGCTCCAGTGCTATAGCTCAGGCGAAAGAATCTAAGTCGCACCATCACACTAAACATGTTCTGCGCCGCTATCACCTAGTGCGAGAGATCGTGAACCGAAGTGACGTCGAGCTTCAGAAGATCGACGGAAAGGAGAACCTAACCAACCCCTTCACTAAAGCTTTCGGGATCAAAGAGTTCGATGACTTCAAATAGAAGATGGGTATTAGATACTGCCCCGATTGGTTGTAGTTCAAGTGGGAGTTGTTGGGAATTGTGTCCTAAAATCAATCGTGTGGCGATTGAGTTCATCTTTGTATATGAATTATTGATTATTGAATAATAGTTATTCTGATATTTTTCATCACAAAGTGACATCTTCTTTGAACTCTTGTACTGTGATGAAGTCCCTAAAACTATATTAGTGTACGATAAAGAGAGGATTTATCGTATAGTTCTTAAACAAGTTTGCGATCAAATGACACGTCATTACGGGACAATGACGTTTATCGAGTGAAGGTCGTTGTGTGCTATATGGGTTGGTTATCCTCTTAACCAAAGAGTGTGGTGACACTGGTATGGCATACGGGTGAGATGTAAGGGTACATCATCATTGAACAAGTGACTCATCTGCTGAGCGTTCTGCTGTCAAGAGCTGCTCGCGAAACACATGGGTATAAATATCCTTCAGATCTGAGATCACCATAGTGACTTGCAAGCAACTCACTGTACTTTGATGCCAAATTACCTGAAATTTTAATGCAGTGACGGAAGGTTATTGGGTACAGTCAAATACTTGCGAAGTCTGTATGTGGATCAAGATGGGATTAACCCCTCCGGATTATTGGAGTTCATGTATCGCTGTATTTCAATTTAGTAAAGCCTTGGTCAGGGTAATCCATGAGATGATTTTGAAAGGTTGACATACAATGTGGATAAAGCAATCTCGGTTGACAGTTAATCTGAGACCATCCTAGAGCATCCAGGATCAAAAGGATGAATTATGCGGTAACCATGAGTATGGGTTCTGGAATATTCTTTTGCGATAATTCGACCTATCTGGACGTCGGAAATTATTGCTAGATGGTATCTCGATTAGTGCAGGAATTGGTTCCTGTGCTACCGGTTTAGTGTTTGAACCTATGGAGTCACGCACATAAGTCAGACAAAGTAGGAAGGAATTGATCTATGTTTATATGTCCAATCTGGAAGTACTTGACTTGATTGAACATATAAGCTAACTTGATTGAAAATTGAGTTATGGGTCAAACGAGATTGAAGAGTTGACTATGTCTAGCTAGCACTACACATGAGGTTCAAGTTCAATCTCAGAGATGAACAATTTCTATATATGATCCATGAAACATATGAAAGATTGAATTTAAGTACTAATTAATTTCAGATTAGATTTGAATTAATTAGACTTAAATAGGTTCAAAATTCAAGTTAGATTTGGTACAAAAGTCCTAAAGAGTTTAGGATTGACAGCCTTTCGAAATTGTTTCGGACTGGCTTCGAATCGGACTCGAATCGGACATGTTTTGGATGAGATATGAGTATTTCTACTTGCATTGAGAATACCCATTCATGAAGCACAATCAAAAATTGGTTTGGTGCTTATTTGGGGCGTCCCAAGTGGGTGTGGGAGTGGATGCAAAGTGGATGTCATAAGTGATGGCAATTATATCTCATGTAGGAGTTCTTTTTTTCATGAGTATTGGACCAATTCAAATTAGATTTAAATAAAGAGTCCTCTCATTGGGTCATGAGAATCATCTATAAATAGAGAGGATCTCTACCTATAGATGAAAGAAGAGAATAGAATAGCAAACAAATCAAATTGAGAGAAGAAAAAAGAGAGAGAGAGAGACAGGCGTGTGAAGAGAGAGGTCTTTCATCTTCTACATCTCTGCTTTTGTTGCCGCCTCCTCTCCTTGGGCGTAGATCCTTCTTGAGCATCCTACCTACTGGTGTGAGGTGTCACATCATCACATCTCATCTCTCGATTGATTGTGTATGCGAAGCCAATTGAATTGGAGTTCATCCCGCTTTCTTGCAGCGTGTGACGTGCATGCGAAGTAGAGGGTCTGCATATCTAGGCCTCTGCGAAGATTTATATCAGATAATTTGAGATTTGATCCCTGGTTCCGCTGCGATTCAGATAAGGATTTGATCCTTAAACAAGTGAAACATGAGAGAAAATTTTTAAATGCAACCTGGACATTTTGGAGGAAAACTGTTTCCTTCTCTTCAGCAGGTGACGGTAGCAGTAGCAGATGGGAAAGGAGGGCAGCGGCGGATAGGAATTAGTGGGAGCAGCAGGCGATGACGGCAGCAGCAGGTGATGCAGCAGCAGCAGATGGGAAAGAAGGGTAGCGGCGGCTAGGGTTTGGAGGAGAAGTTAGGGCTTTGAAGGAGGGAAGAGAAAAAGGGAGACGGCGGCAGCTAGGTTAGGGAGAGGAGGTATCTAGGGTTTGGTGAACCTTCTCTGATACCATGTTGAAAGAATTGGCTGTGTTGCTCTCAAGGATCAGACCCAGAGGTTTTATATATTAGGCACACATAAAAACAACTTCCTAAATTACCCTTGTTCCAATATAAGCACAACACAGCTAATCAATGGTAAAATAGGTAAGATAAATAAGGCAACATAACTAAAAATAACAAGATATCAACACTTTCAAAACATTTTTTTCGATCTTATTTCAAGTGAACCCAATTCATTTTGGAATGGATAAATAATAAAGCTGAATCCTTGAACTACTATTTATACAGCAATCAAACTGATGAGTAACTAGACTCAAATTGTACCCAAATATGTGTAGCTATGCATCCAATTTTTAAATTCAGGATATTGGAGAATATGACATATTGAACTCATAGTTTGGCACATAAACTAGTACAGCCATCCAAACAAAATAGACCCAAGTGGCTAAATTGTTTACATGTTTCATCTTCTTTTGATCAATGACTTGCTTTAGTGAGGCTGTTATAGTAGTCTATGGAAACTTCTTATTTAAAGCTTGTGGCTTTAGTTAGACAGATTGAAAGCCTGATCATCTAGGACATACATGGTGAATATGATATCAAGTTATCCACGTGTGTAATGTGTATGCAACTCTTCTTGCTTTTTGCTTCAGCAACATGGTCCTTTTTTCTAATGTTTTTTCTAGGGGCAGTGTTTGATAAGTGTCTTGTAGTATTAATGGAAATTTTAATGAGAATCTGTCTTGATGATTGAAATTTAAAGAGGTGTGGGCCATATATTGAGGTTAGATCTAGGAAAATATGTTGAAGGTAGCTGTTCTTATCAGCTACATGTCGTTAAGATCAGGATCACATCATAAATCATAGAGGGAGCCAGATCAGATTGGACTCATAAGATTTTTTTTTTTTTCAAGATTTCTTTAAAAATATATGAAAAAATAATGAAAAGTAAGTAACAACTAACAGCAATGAAGTAGAAATCTGATTGTCAGCGGGAAATCTGATGTTTAACTATCATCTTGTAGGAGGGCATTTTAATGCAGTTGGAGTTCTGAAGCTTCAACTGCTAAACACAGTAACTGAGGCTTTTGTTGGTGTAATTTAGCCAGTCTTTTGTTCCCATCTATATCTTAATCAGGGAATCCTGATGTACCATAAATGAGATATGGCTGGGCAATAAAAAGGTTAATAGTTTAGTTGGCTGTTTAGTTTTAGGTTTATTTCCAGAATTGGGAGTCCTAATTGTATTAGTATTACTAGCTGGGGTTGCCTCCTGCTTGTGGTGCTGTTTAGGGTGCTATACTGAGTTTATTTGAGAATGAAAAATTGGCTGCAGGCTGCCTTTTTTTCCTTCCTTGCATATTCTTCTTTTCTACTCTTGTCATTTATGTTCTCTATTTTCCCCTCTTTTTTCTACAATGGAAAAGTATGCTCCTGCCATATTAAAATCCAGCAGATCTGCCATTGTTTCTTATCTGGGCTTTGGATCTAAAACAACTTCTGCTGTTTTTTTCTTTTCAGCAACAGATCCGTGTTTTAAATGAGATGCTGGTTGCTTCGTAGCTGAGTGAAGCAGGTTGAAAATTGCAACAAAGTTCCCAAAACTTGCAGCGTATTTACATTGTGCAGCCTTTAAATCATGATGGCACTACGTCGTATCTCCTTTAGTGAAAGAACTTCATTTGATAGGAAAACATGGAAATCCCTAGTATCCATGGACAAAACAAGAGATAAGAGATAAAACTTAATAATAGCATCGGTAATTTGCAAATACCTGATCCTCACAGGCTTTAGTGCTACTTCTACGTGGTGAGGCTAAGGTTTCTCTTGTGGCCCATGTGAACATAACTTGACACACAGGGCATGCGCAAGACCCACCATGGCCATAGCTCTATTAGTGGTTTGCTTGGCTCCACTTCAACTACTGTAGTTCTTGTATTTTACCTAGTGAAAAGTGTCATGTCTTGTCATTGCCAACTCAATCCAATGTCTCCTAGATGATGCATGGGGAAAGACCTAACCAAGGAAAGCAAAGAGATTGAGAGATTATACTGACAGGTTCCAACATACTTACCTCAGCTCCACCTCTGAGTTTTTCTTGAGTCATGGTGATAGTTTCTTTGCTCCCTTAAGTGCTGGCCCCTTTTTCTTGGGGGTAGAGCAGGTGAGGAACCACCTAGCAATCTCTTCCTCTCGGTCTGAAAATCCCAATCATGGACTAGGGTTTCAATGGGCATGTTGATCAAATCTGTTGTGGGAGACACTATTAGAGTTGGTGAGAAATCCTAGTCCCTATTAGGTTTTGTCTTTGTGGGGATTGGGGCAGAGAGAGAGATCTGTCTACCAGATGCAAGAAAGCTGATTAAGTTCAGTAGTTTCTGGAGTAGATAGGTCATATTGAAGGTCAAAATTCTTCCAAGCCAAAGTGCTGGTGCTACTTTTACAAGTGTATAGGTAAATTGATGGCCATGGTGATTCCAATGGATCTTTGGGCTATTATGGCCTATCTGGAGAATGATGTTCAATTTTGTGGTACTAATGTGGTTCCTTCTTTGAATTTTTGAGGTTGCCATGTTGGATTCTGTAGTACACCAAACAGTTGATGCGATAGTGGAAAGGATTTTGTAGTCAATTTTTTATTTGGTATATTTCTCCTTTGCCTTTTTTTTTTGGGAGCATGGTGTTGACTTTGAGATTCCTGATGCCTATAGGAGAGAAAAAAATAATTAATGCTGACTTTCGAGAGTATAACATTGGAAGCTTTTGACTCTAGGAGTCCGTGCGCACTTATGTCTCCTTAGTGCATGAGGTCATGGCCATTCATCAAACATGTTGCATGTCCAAAAATCACATACATGGCATGTGCAAAAAACTTGTTCTTTTAGTTGCAAAATAATAGTTATGATGTTTCCATTATTTAAATAAAAAATAACAAATTACTTAAAATTGCAAAAATAAGTTCTAGTATGACAAATTAATTAAACATGACCTCTCAAAATGACAAGCTGCTTCATTTTTCATCGTTTTTCCCCCTTTCTATCTTCTGTTCTTTCTCTTCCTCCTATCTTTTGCTCCTCTCCTCATTTCTTTACTTGTTTCTCTCATTCTTCTTTTTTCTTTTCTCCTTCATTTTGTCTTTCCCTTATCGAACTACTCTCTTATCCAAAAAGAATGTCTTGATCCCCTTTTTCTTCTCTTTGATGTATTGGGAGGGCTCACGTGATCAGTTATTCTGTAGAAAATTTAAGAAAAAAAAATCAAATAAACAAGAAATAAAGTTCTAAAATGATAAAATAGTTAATCGTAAATGCCATCTAACCCTAAGCTGCATTAAGTTTATTCTTCTACATGGAACTAGTCCCAAGATCATATTGATGAGCTTTAGCTTCATAGTTTATTGATTAATTATCTCCATATGAGGGTGAAAGACTATTATCTAATCTTCACATGATCAGGTTGTTGGACTAAGAGAGTGGCTGGCGCAACTTTCAGAAATGCCTTCTCCAGTCAATTGTTGAATGTCAACCACCAAAAGATATGAGAACTTCGCAGGCACTTGGTCCTCTTATTGCCAAGATGTGATCATAATTAATAAACAAACAAGGATAATTAATGGTCGTTTTGATCCTTAATGATCTTCATTCTTTCTTCATTCATCTAACATTTCTTGATCAAGATGCTGGTTGAGTTCTTAACAGATGTGTTGCCGAAAATGATTAGCAACCCAAGAGGGAGGGGTGAATTGGGTTGTTTACAAATTTTTACTAAATTTAACTTTAAGATAATTACATGCTTCAAATTAATCTAACTTAAGTGATTGTGTGGTATATGTAATATGTTGTAGCGGAATTAAGATATACAAGTAATAGTATACGAATTAAAAATAAGTAATAAAAGCAAAACAGGCCACAAGGCAAAGACAACAAATTTATAATGGTTCGGTGCAACCTTACACCTATATCCACTCCTCAAGCTCTACTTGAAAATTCTACTATAATCAGTCCGATCACAATGTATTTGTTTTATTCGGGCTCATAAACAAATTCAGTTGGTTTTTCGGGATCATTGAATAAAATTTTTACGTCGATTATTTTTTGGGTTTACAGTCAATCTAGTTAGTTTTCTGGGTTCACTAATCAAAACCATACAATGTTTAATTTTGGACTTGGATGGGCCTAATCTAAGTTTCTTTCACCTCAAAAAAATTTGCAAAGAAAACCTAGGAATACAAGGAATAAAACTTTTAGCACGAGAGAAAAAGAAAAAATAAAAACTCTGTAATGCTTGGACAAGAAGCTGATGGAGTGCTCTTTTAAAGTTTGAGTTTTCTTCTTTGATGCTTCGGAGGATGTTGTTAATGATGGAGAAGATCACTCTCGAAGGTTTACTGAATTTTGTGCACAACTTTTCTCTTCTCAAGAATATTCAATGATGCTCTCACAAATTTAAGTATTTCACTATTTAATTCTCTTAATCTTACTTTTCAAATGATTCTCTAGCCTTTTGTAAGCTTGAAAGTGGTTGAAGAGTGAGTTTTGACTGTTGGGATGCTTGGACTAGTCGTTAGAGTGGAGAAATATCTGTTGAAGAAGTACAGAAAAAGTAGCTATTACAGCTTTCCTATGTCGGGAGTCGACTCAAGTTGCCCACAAGTCAACTCGATCTCTTCGGGAGTCGACTCAGCCTCGAGGTCTGAAAGTTCTGTATTTTGTCTTTCTTGAGAGAGTCGGCTCATCATCTTTATGAGTCAACTCGATCAGTCCATGGGTCGACTCGAGCTGGGGTCTCAAAAATGCAGCTTTCTGTCTTTATCGAGAGAGTCGGCTCTTGTTTGTCACGAGTCGACTCGAGCACGTGCTAGTCTGCTCCAACCGTACTAGAGTTGACTCTTTTTCTTCTGAGGTCGACTCCTGAACTTTTTGAAACTCAATATTCTTCTGTTTTTTGTCTGTTTTAGTTCAAGGGTCGGCTCCTATTCTTCTGGGGTCGATTTCACTAAGTCAAAAACTTCTTGTTTCTTTTTTGAATTGTCTTAGCTTCCTTGAGGGGATTTGTCCTATGAATAAATTCTTCATTTTGAGCACTTGGAAAATTCTACATCTATCTTTGAAGTACATGATTAGTATTATAATTACTCAACATTTTATGATCATCAAAATCAATCATAGGGTCAATAAGATGCTCTTTGCAGATCTTGATTAGAGTATTTTCAACAGGTAAATCTCTAGATGTGATCAGCCATCTTCTCTATTATTAAGGTTACAAGCATCGAGCTTTCATGATTGAGTTGCCAAATAAGTATTGGCATGAAATATCCTGCTTCATCATAACAAGCACCAAATCTAAGCTTTGCTGGCAATACATCCATCTGAGGTGTCCTATGAGCATTTTGGTCAAGGAGATGAATTATATGGAAACTATATCCGCATGGGTTCTAAGGATGTTGTTCTACACATCGACCTATTCGATCGTCGGGTACTATTACTAGATGGTCACTTTGATTGGTATAAAAATTTATTTCTATACTACCAGCTTAGGTTCGAACCCATAAGGTCACACACATTAGAGTTCATGATCCGATCGGATGGTTGATCAACGATTTAGAATCGTTCTAGGGTTAAACGATCAATACGATTGACATTTAACATAGTGCAAGTGTTGTAGGAGGATCGATTAGCAATTCAATTACTAATTGACTTAATTTGATTAAGCCAATGAGCTGAGATTAAGTCTAATTGAATATGATTTAATTTGATTTAGTTTGGACTTGATTGGATCAAGTTCAATTGGTTTATTGGATAAGCCAAGTGTAAGGAAAAACTAGTCCTAGTTCAATTAGGACTTGGGTCAAGCTAATTTTTAATTTGATTAAAAAATTAAATTAAATTTAAATTTAATTTAATCTGATTAAATTAGATTCTTAATTGGATTAAGATCTATTTTAATTAGGTTGATTTGGTTTTGATTTGATTTGGTTTGAGAAACCAAATTTGAACAAGTCATAGATTGAATCCTAGTAAGACTAGGATTCCACCTTATTTTGTGTGACAAAACCTTCTCTCCTAGGCCTTCACACACGTCCAAAGCTTTTCACTCTTTCTCTCTTACATGGAATGTAGTTGTGGACCAAGTCAAAGTAGGAATTAGTTAGGATTTCAAATTCTATGAGATAGAATTTTAAGAAACCAAAACTCTTTCCTTATGGCACTGATTTTATCCAGATTTTTTTTAAAATTTTTGTGGCTTTTATGGCACATATTGTGCACTCTTTTCTGGTGGTCCATAGTAGAAAAAGAAGGAGGGGGCACCGAAGAGTTGGGCACCACTTGTCTTGCCCTGTTTGGATTTTTCTTGACTAGGTATTTGACTTAGATAAGGATTCTTCATATCTCTTTATTTAAGATAAATTTTTTCTTGAAATTTTTGTAATTATAGAGCATTGAGAGACCTTTGAGGTGTATGAAAATTATAGAGAAAGAGTATTGGGGCATAGAGATATAATAGACACAAAACTAGGTGTCTAGGTGAGAGCAAAGAGAAGAAGAAGAGGGTCTTCTTCTAGGGTTGCTGAGTTCACCTCTTTCCTTCCTCCATCTGTAAGTTTTTTTAGAGTGTCTCACATCTATAACTTCTTCTCCTACTTTTCATCTTTAGAAGAGTCCAAATCAAGAAGAAAAATGTATCTAATCGACTATCGATGAAGGATCAGCACAGTACTAGCATACTGTGCTGATTTTCTGGACTAGAACTTCTGATCGTGATTCGTGGGCTCGTGTGGATGACTCCTAGAGGTCGGACGCATGTGTGGCTCGCAACATCATCCTCAAATCCGAATCAGCAAAGTTAGAACGTCTAACTTGCAATTTAATAGATCTGATCTATTATATTTTACATACATTAGATGTAGTATAGAAACATGTTGATATGATCAACATGTAGTTTTTGCTCTTTATATTTTAATTTTTGATTTAATACCATGTAATAATCATTTAATAGGATCACAGATCTAAGGATTCTCTAGTTTTATAAGATAAATTTTAATTTATTTTAGTCTTCCACTGCCTGATCTTGAAAAAGTTTCAAGATCTAACCCTGAAATCCTAGATCTGGTTTGTTCAAACACAACAAACCGTTATGAGTTTATAGGTAGGAAACTCTTTCCAATTGTATCTCATGTAATTTTCAATATTATATCTTGACCTCTAAAATATTATTAGCTTTGTGGTAACACAATAAGCTATAATATTATAGTTAAGTAAGATTTTTCATTTCAATACAGTCAAATTTGAATATTACTGTCCTTGTGGTAACACAACAAAGCAGTACACCAAAAAATACCGTAAGCATCTTTTATGCACCAAGATTATATTATATCAGTCTTTATGACAAGTCTTGTGGTAACTCAATAAGCTCACCATAATTCATGATGTAATACTAACCTACTATGAAGGAAGGCCCCTAGTAGTGTTGTCAATATTAGAATTTTTCAATATCAAAATCACTTAACCAAATTGGTTAGGTAAGTAGGTGGAGATCCCCCCATTACTTTGCTTAGACATCAATAAATTAGCTAGATCAGTCAACGAAACTAATTAAAGAACCACCTTTAGTACTTTTCTAAATACCAATTGATCAAGAATTGGTTAACCCATTGTTGCTTATCACTATCACTTAATATAATTTTTATGAGGACTTCTTTGATCTCATGTACATTCTAACTATATAATGCTAATTCATCTAATATATATCAGTATTAAAATATTCTATATGTGTCAGTATAACAATGGACATTCATTATCCTAGGACAACCTTATAGCATAATCCCATTATGCTAGGACAACTTTATATCAGGATGATGAAGTGGTGCATCAATTCATATCATCATATAAAAGCAAAATTCATGGCATAATTAATTTTACATCATGAATCATAATATAGATCACATAAACATTATGTATATATGATTGAACCAAAGAAGGCCTACTCTGATACTACTATAGGGTGTCGGGGTGGACATGCACAGCGGAAGCATAATAGATTTCAAAAATTTAAACTAAAAAATTCTAATTATTAAACCCTTAAACTAGTATCTCTTTGATAATTAACAATTATATATAATATATTTATAATAAAATTTAAGCTATAGAAGAATACCTGCAATGCTTATTCCAAAATCTGGCAGAACCTCCATCAGATTGAAGGAACCAGATCTAGAGTTTCAGGGTTAGATCTTGAAACTTTTTCAAGATCATGCAGCGGAAGACTAAAATAAATCAAAATTTATTTTATAAAATCATAGAATCTTTAGATCTAAGATCCTATTATATGATTATTACATGGCATTAAACCAGAAATTAAAACATATAGAGAATGAACTACATGTTGATCATATCAACATGTTTCTATGCTACATCTAATGTATGTAATAAACAATAGATCAGATCTATTACCTTGCAAGTTAGATGTTCTAACCTTGCTGATCCAGATTTGAGGATGATGTTGTGAGCCGCACATGCGTCCAGCCTCTAGGAGTCGTCCACACGAGCTCACGAATCTCGGTCAGAATCCTGCTCCAGAAAATCAGCACAGTATGCTAGTACTGCGCTGATCCTTCTTCGATGGTTGATCAGGTGCCTCCTTCTTCTTCATTTGAATTTTTTCAAAGATGAGAAGTAGGAGGAAGAGTTTCAGATCTGAGATACTCTCAAAAAACTCAAGATGGAGGAAGGGAAGAGATGAACACAACAACCCTAGAAGAAGACCCTCTTCTTCTTCTCCTTGCTCTCTCTAGACATCCTATCTTGTGTCTATTATATCTCCATGCCCTAACCTTCTTTCTCTTTGATTTTTGGATGCCCCAAAGGTCTCTCTTTGATCTATTTTTCACAAAATTTTATTAATAAATTCATTATATATAGAGAGATATGATAGAGTCCTTATCTAGGTCAAATACCTAGTCAAGGTTTATCCAAACATGGCAAGATAAGGGGTACCCAACTCTTGGATGCCCCCTCCTTTTTGTGCATGGACCAATAGCAAAGGGCACCTATCAAGTGCCATAAAAGCCACAAAAATTTCAGAAAAAATCTGAGTAAAATTGGTGCAAAAAGGAAAGAGTTTTGGATTTCTAAAATTCTATTTCATAGAATTTGAAATTCAAACTTATTCCTACTTTGATTTGATCCACAACCATCTTCCATGTAATAAAGAAGAGAGAAAACCTTTTGGGCATAGTGAAGACCTAGGAGAGGATTTTTGTCATACAAAATAAGAGAGAATTGACATGGAATAAGAGAGAGGGCGTGGGGGGCTTATGTGGTGCAAGGTAGAATCCAAGTCTTACTAGGATTCTATCTTATGACTTGTTTTAATTTGGTTTCTCAAATCAAATCAAACCAAAATTAGATCAACCCAATTAAAATAGGTCTTAACCCAATTAAAAGCTTAATTTAATCAGATTAAATTAGATTTAAATCTATTTTAGTTTTCTAATCAAATTAGAAATTAGGTTGACCCAAGTCCTAATTGAACTAGGACTAGTTTTTTCTTGCACTTGGCTTATCCAATAAACCAGTTGGACTTGATCCAATCAAGCTCAAACTAAATATAATTAAATCATATTTAATTAGACTTAATCTTAGTCCATTGGCTTAATCAAATTAAGCCAATTAGCAATCAAATTGCTGATTGATCCTCCTGCAACACTAGCACTAGGTTAAATGTCAATCGTATTGATTGTTTAATCCTAGAACGATTCTTAATCGTTGATCAACCATCCGATCGGATTGTGAACTCTAATGTGTGTGACCTCATAGGTCTGAACTTAAGCCAGTAGTATAAAAATAAATTTTTATACCAATCGAAGTAACCATCTAGCAATGGTATCTGACGGTCGGATAGGTCGAATGTATAGAACAACATCCTTAGAATCCATGCGGATATAGTTTCCATATAATTCATCCCCTTAACCAAAATGATCATAGGACACCTCAGAGTTCAACTGTCAACTCTGATCAGATTGTCCACATTGTATTTTAAAATATCAAATCCATCTGATGGATTACCCTGGTCAAGGTTTTGCAAAATTGAAATACAGCGATTCATTCTTCTCCAACTCTTGGAGTGGTCAATCCCATCTCGATCATACTCTGACTTTGCAAGTACTTGACTGTGCCCAAAAGCCTTCTGTCACTGAATTAGAAATTCAGTTAGTGCAGTACCAAAGCACAGTGAGTTGCTTGCAAGTCACTGAGGCGATCTTAGGTCTAAGGGATACTTATACTTATATCCCATCAAAGACATTCTCGACAGCAGAATGCTCTGGAGTTGGTCACGTTCAATGATGATGTATCGTTACATCTCACCTGTATGCCATACCAATATCTCCATACTCTTTTGTTAAGAGGATAACCAACCCATATGGCCTACAGCAACCTATGCTCGATAGAAGCTGTCGTCCTTATTAACAGCCTATCATTTGATCGTGAACAATTTTAAGGACTAATCGATAAATTCTCTCTTTATCGAACTTAAATAGTCCTAAGGACTTCATCATAACAACAAAGTTCGTTAGAAGATGAAAACTTATGATGAAAATGCTAAAAATATATTTTATTTATTAACAAATCAATTACAATACTTGGTTGCTCAACCGTCAACAGCTTGACGATTGACTTTTGGGATATATTTTTCAACAACTCTCACTTATCCTAAAGTCACTTGGCACAGTATCTAATACCCATCTTCGACTTGTGGTTGTCGAACTCCTTTATCGTCAGGGCTTCAGTGAAGGGGTCGGTCAGATTCTCCTTTCCATCGATCTTCTGAAAGTCGATGTCACTTCGATCCACGATCTTCCAAATCAGGTGGAAGCAGCACAAAATGTGCTTCGTCTGTTGGTGTGCTTTGTGAAGGAAAAATCACCTTTTTCCTGTGTAGGATCTTCCAGATTTCATCAAATCTGGGGCGGAATAAATTAAAAATTTTTATCCTATGCTATTTCAGATCTAATGTCTATTAGATCTAGTTTTATTATCTGATATTTAAAATTTAAAATTAAATCTAAAAGTATGAGAAATATAGACATACCTCAGGGTAATCTAATTACCCTGTAGATGATCGCAGCACTGCCTGAGGTTCTGATGTAGCCACGCAAGTGCCTGATCTCTACCAGTATCCACTCAGGTAGGATCTGGAACGTCTTCTCCTCGTGATTCTATGCTACAAAAATCAGATCAATATCTGATTTAAAAGTACTTCAGAACTCCTGAAGTTGGAGTAGCAGCCTGTCGAAGATGTCCTGCAGCCTTCTGTTCCAGGCATCACCACGCCTTGTACCTTTGCTAGATGAACGTCCAACTTCTTGGATGTGAAGAGGGGAGAAAGAAGAGCAGGGAGGATATAAAGAAGAGGGGAGGGGGTGGCAGCTAATGGATTTTTTGTATAAAACAAGTTCTATCTCGAAACCCTAGGTGTAGTAGGGTTTATATAGATCCTGTATGCTGCGCAGTGCCACATCATTCGACTAATCAAAAAATTTCAATAAATTTTGGAAAAATTTTGATTGATGGAGTGATGTCATTTGATCACATCAGATAAGAATCCCCATGCTCTCTCCTATGTTGGTGCCAACATTGGATAAGCACAAATAAGGTGGAGCCAAAGAGTCCAAGTTTATCAGGACTCTTTGGTTCTTATCCATTTGGGGCACCCACTTAAATCCAATTGAGCTCACACCATAATCTGATTATGGTACCCAATTTGAAGTGGTTTGGATATGTGGACACTCCACAAAAATCCTCCAATGAATCCTCTTCAGTTTAAGACGCATATGTCAACTTTTGACAGATGTCCTAAAATAAAATTGGCAGGTGCTAGAAATTAGTAGGTGTTGTCTTAAATTCATCTCATGAATTAAGATAAGCCTTTTCTGAGCTAGACAAGCTTCAATTAGACTGAGAGAAATCTTCCCAAGGTTCTCTAGATGAGCCAGATCACATTTGGCTCAGTAGAGACAGAAAAGATTACACAAGGAGAAAATTAGGCTCAATCGAGTGCTAGCACGATTTCCTTGAACCTAATTGGATCTTATCCAAATCAATTGGGGTAGCTCAGTTGATGACATCCAGACCCTAACCCTTGTTTGTGTGACCCAATTAGGTTCAATTCTATATAGTAATGAGACATGTCATGATCTCATCATCGACATCATCGAAACTCCTTTCGATGGATCAGAACTCTTCTGATTCAGACAGTTAGAATGATCGATCATCAAAATCATTCTAATTACTCCCAAAATCCACCAGTGACACCTAGCAGTATATTGTGGGAACCCATCAGAACTGAAGACGAACCTCTTGGTGCAGCTACCTGTGTGATTGAGTTCCTCTATCATGAGTTCTGACTGAATTAGGGTTAAGGTGAACTTGTCAAACCCAACATCAGTCATATGAATCAATCGATCGATCCGAGTCCGATGTGAAACCGAATGAAAAACTCTTTTTCATTATTTCACTCTGCCATGGCCATGGGCTTAAGGACTCGATCTTTTAATCATCATAGGACTACTCCTCTCATCTACCGAGGTTGATAGATCCCATCTTGGTGCGATCTGGTTCCTACAATGGATATGCTACAGCCAACATACACCTCAGGATTCTGAATGACTAGGAGATCGAGTTATGGTATAGTCAAACTATAACACACTCAAGGTGAACCATCGATGCATCTCAGGTCAAAGAACTAGACACACAACTGCAGCATCAAGCTAGTCATCGATGAGAAGGTAGACTTCCTTATGACTGCTCGAGGTGGTCATGCTCAGTACTCTCGTTCTCAATGAATATCTGTACTCTCACTCTGGTGTCTCCATACTGTAGACTCAAGACTCATCTATCCTAAGAAAATGATCGTACACCAACCTTCCAGATCGATCACCATCCTCGTGATGATCCTATGGTCAGGAGCAGTTTATGAGTTAGTTATGTAAATTCATGCCTTAAATTTTCAACTCTTGAAAATATGAATTTACATTCCCACTAACTCAAAGGATGTATCATAGACACAATGTACACAATGTGATAGAAGAATAACCTTTTTATTCATTTATAGTCAAAATTATAAATTTGCCCTTAGTTCTGTATAGGAATGTGTCAGCCGATCTGGCATTTAGGGCACACATCTAACAAACTCTCACTTGACCTAATGCCAATTGGCTACATATCTAAGTCCCATCTTCTCAAGATGGGCTTCGATCTTCTGTTGGCCCAATGGCTTAGTTAGTGGGTTTGCCACATTGTTTGTGGAGTCGACTCTCTTGACCTCGACATAATCTTTTTTGAGATAATCACGGATCAGATGGAATCGCCGCTCGATGTGCTTGGACTTCTGGTGAGACTTTGGCTCCTTAGCTAGGGCTATGGCATCATTATTGTCGCAGTAAAGAGATATGGCATCCGATGACATCACTCCAAGCTCTGCGGCAAATTTTTGTATCAGAATGCCTCCTTCGTAGCTTCCAATGCGGCAATATATTCTGCCTCCATGGTGAAATCTGCAATTACTGTTTGTTTGGAACTCTTCCAGCTAACTGCACCACCATTGCAAATTAACAGACTCTCAGATGTCGACTTTCGATCATCTATATCAGACATAAAGTCTGAGTCTGTAAATCCCTGAATATGGAGTTCTCCATTCTCAAAGACTAGAAATATATCCTTAGTCCTTCTCAAGTACTTAAGGATACATTTCACAGAAGTCCAATGCTCTTTGCCTGGATTCGACTGATATCTGCTTGTGACACTCACAGCATGGGCTATATCAGGTCGTGTACATAGCATGGCATACATGAAGCTCCCTATTGCCGAAGCATAAGGGATCTTGCTCATGCATTCAATCTTCTCAAGTGTGCTAGGGCACATCTTCTTGAAGAGATAAATGCCATGTCTAAAAGGTAATAAACCACTTTTGGAGTTATCCATGTTAAACCTTTTTAGCACCTCCTCTATGTACATTTTCTGTGAAAGTCCCAGCATCCTATTTGGTCTATCTCTATAGACCTTAATACCCAGTATAAAGGATGCCTCTCCTAGATCTTTCATAGAGAACTCCTTAGACAACCATACTTTGACTGAGGTCAATATGGGAATGTTATTCCCAATTAGGAGGATGTCATCCACGTACAATACGAGGAAGACAACTGTGCTCCCACTGACCTTTTTGAACACACATAGTTCCTCCTCGTTCTTGATGAAACCAAACATTTTGATCACATCATTAAAACGAGTATTCCAACTTCGAGATGCTTGCTTAAGTCCATAAATGGACCTTTGCAATTTGCAGACCTTGTGATCATCATCACTAGATGTGAAACCAAGCGGCTGTTCCATATAGATATCTTCCTCAAGATATCCATTTAAGAACGCCATTTTTACGTCCATCTGTCATATTTCATAATCGAAATAGGCTGCAACAGCAAGCAATGTGTGGATGGATTTTAGCATGGCTACGGGCGAGAAGGTCTCCTGATAGTCAATGCCTTCGCATTGACTATAACCTTTCGCTATGAGCCTAGCCTTGAATGTCTCCACATTCCCATCTGCACCTATCTTTCTCTTGAAGATCCATTTACATCCAATAGGTACAATACCTTCAGGTGGATCTACCAAGGTCCAGACTTGGTTTGAGTGCATCGAGTCAATTTTTGATCTTATTGCCACTAACCATTTCTCAGAGTCGATATCTGATATCGCCTCGTCATAGGTCTTGGGATCATCACCATGAACCCCAATTTTTGTGAGGAACATTTCCTCTACATCTTGTATGGTACCTAAGTACCTTTCAAGAGGACGAAAAATCTTTGTCGATCTACGAGGTGGAAAAGGTTGTGTTAGGACTGGTTCTGATTGATTAGGTTCCTCAGGTTCTTTAGCTCGTTGCTCTTGGAAGACATTCTCCTTGAGCTTAATTATTCTTCCGATGCCACCATCTTGAATAAACTATTTTTCAAAAAAAATAGCATTTCGACTCACAATCATATTGTGGTCTTTCAGAATATAAAAATAATATCCTAATGACTCTTTAGGATATCCTATAAACCGAGCTCTAAAAGATCTGAACTCTAACTTGTCCGTCTGCTGTCTCTTGATATGAGCCGGACAACTCCAAATTCTGAGATGATTCAGACTTGGCTTCTTACCATGCCATATCTCATACGGTGTGGTAGGAATGATTTTAGAGGGAACCCTATTCAATACATAAATTACTGTCATGAGATAATGTCCCCAAAAAAATTTTGGGAGGTCTGTGAAGCTCATCATGGAACGGACAATATCTAATAGGGTCCAGTTTCTCCATTCTGAAACCCCGTCGAGTTGAGGCGTTCTAGGTGGAGTCCATTGAGAGACTATACCATTGTCCTTAAGATAGTCTAAAAATTCTCTACTAAGATATTCACCTCCTCGATCTGATCGAAGAACTTTAATGGGCTTTCCTGTTTATTTTTCTACCTCATGTCTGAATTCTTTGAACCTTTCAAAGGCTTCAGACTTGTGTTTCATTAGAAATACATACCCGTACCTAGACATATCATCGATAAAGGTAATGAAGTAGACAAAGTTGCCTTTAGCCGGCACATCAAATAGACCGCACACATCCGTATGTACTAGGGCAAGTAGGTCTGTGGCCCTTTCCCCATGTCCCACAAAAGGGAGTTTGGTCATTTTGTCTTGAAAGTATGATTCACAAACTGGATATGACTCAGAAGTCAACAGACTCAGTAGCCCGAATTTCTTCAATTTGTTAACCTTGTCTTCCGCTATATGACCTAGCCTTAGGTGCCACAGATACTTATCATTTAGACTATCTCTAGGCCTTTTAATTTCTATGGCATTCACATTTTGCTCAATATTAAAAACAGATACATCAACATGTAACTGATAGAGACCATTAATAATAAAATTATTTACAACTTTATTATTTTTATAAAATATGTTACAATGGTCCTTATGAAAGCTAATCACATAGCCTTCTTGTGCTAAACATGAAACAGAAATCAAATTCCTGCTTGCTGCAGGCACATAATAATAGTCTCTTAAAACTAAATCTAATTTTAACGGTAATCGCAAAGGGTAGGTTCCTACGGCCACAGCAGCAACTCTTGCTCCATTTTCGACACGTAGGATCATCTCCCCATCCCTCAGCCTCCTGCTCTCCTCAAGACCCTACAAAGAAGTACACAAATGAGCACTAGAACCAGAGTCAAGCACCGAACTGGATGCAGAAGAAATCGTAAGATTAGATTCGATAATGAGCATTCCTCCAGAAGGACCATCCTTCTTGTTCTTCAGGATGGCCAGGTACTGAGGATAGTTCTGCTTCCAATGGCCTTCTGACTGACAGTGAAAACACTTTCCCTTTTCAGAAGCCTTCTTTTTCAGTCCTGTCTTCTTGTTCTTGCCATCCACCTTCTGCTTCTTCACGGACTTCTTTTTCTTTTCAAAAGATTTTCTCTTGGAAGAAGTCTGCTCCACAGTAAGAACTGAGCCTTTTGAACCTTTCATTGAAAGCTCAACCATAACCAGCGTATTCATTAACTCGGCCAAGGTACATTGCATCTTATGCATATGGAAGTTCATGATGAACTGACCATATGCATCGGACAAGGACTGAAGGATCACATCAATCTGAAAATTCTTGTCTAAGATGATATCGAGCTTTTCAAGCTCCTCAAGATCCTTGATCATTGTCAAACAATAATCTTGGACTGACTGCCCATCACGCACCTTGGCCTTAAAAAGTCTTTGACAGACTTGATACTTGGCCGCGCGACTCTGTTCACCAAACAACTCTTGTAAGTGAGCCAACATTTGATAGGTAGTCAAAATATTTTCATGTTGGTGCTGCAAATCATCAGACATTGCACCCAACATGTAGTACCTGGCTTTGTTATCATCATTCATCCACTTTTTCAGAGATGCTCTCTGTTCAGTAGTCGGACATGCTGGCATGACAGGTGGGTCCTGATCCAAGACATGAGTCAATTTTTCGAAACCCAGAATAATTCTGTAGTTTCTCAACCAGTCCTTAAAATTTGGTTCAGTCAGTCTATGAGTGTCTAGAATTTTGGTCAGGGGGTTTGAGGCAGACATGTTTCCTGTAGAGAGTCAAAAGTTTCTAGTTAGATTTTGTAATCAGACCCAACCAATTTGTTCAGGGTTTTCATTTTTAAACAAATTAGGCTCCCACTATTTTCTCAGATCCCTACACTCCTTTGGTAGAGATGTGAAAATCTCCGTGATTAGTGATTTCTAGTGGGTGGTGCAGTCTCACCGACTGGCTCATCACCTCACCTAACAGTTATTGATGATGGGTCAACCGATGAATGGACAACTCTTGTCCAATGATTCTCTAATCATGGTGCATCCAAAACTTGATCTCTAATTTATGAAGCTCACCATATCTGGGATATTGCTCCAATCCTTAGTTAAGCCAAACTCACCATTTGTACGAACTAGATTCCTGATTGGGTCCCTCACTATATCTGAAATATTGAGCCCAACCCATCCTCTAATCCGTAGCATCCAATACCTAATGGACATGGTTGCGTCTTCCTGGTGCAACTGAGCTATTGTAACCAATCGAGAACAATCAACCCCGGGAAGGGCCCGCATATCCACAATGGTGGAAGACCTAGACTTAATATTTTCTTAGGAAGATTTGATTTAGGTCTCTTTAAACTTGACTTGACATAGTCATAACAATTATGACTAACCTAGTGGCATGGGTCAGCTCGAATTGTTAGCCACATCAAATCAGAACTGGATCGACACATATGGCCAGGTAAGTGAGACTAGTGGGAGGGATATGCCATTAACTCGACAAGAATGCATTCGAGTCGAGTAGCTCCCAATTAAAAATCAATCGGTCGCATCTGCTCAACTTACCTTAGACACCAAATTGTCGAACCAGAACTAATTGAGTTAGTCTACAATCCAGGCTCTAACCACTGAGTCAAATTAGGTCTTAACTTGATCGAGTCACATCTAAATGTGATTCGACCTTGACCCAGACTTAATCCTATTAGACTGGTCAATTATTAGCTTTCATGATCCCACCTAACCAACTCTTGATTCGGTTTGATCAAACAGCTAGACCTAATTGAGCTACCCAAGCCCGAACCCAATCTTATAAAAAATTTTAGACCTAACTTAATTTCATAAGCTCAATACATTAATTAAGTTTGGGTTCATAAACAAAGCATGTAAAATAAATCCTAGGGTTTCAGGATCTAGGGTTTTGCAGAAAAGTAAGTTTTGATTTCTGATTAAGGATGAACGCGTGGCACCCCTACACGTCATATGAACACCCTATTGAATAGGAAGAGAGGGTCTTAAAATTCTACTTTGTTCTTATGATCGGATGGCCATGAGGAATATCTTAATCAAAAATATAAATTTAACTACAAAACTAGTTAGATCTAAATTAACATATCACATATACAATTTAAGATCTAACTAATACATGCTTTGCATACATCTCATGTATCAAAAATCAATCTAATTAACATGCTTTCAGATCTGATACATCACATGTAATATCTGAAAAATAGAATTTAAATTGAACTATTCAAAATAAAAACTAATCTAGACAAGTTACTAGAACAATTCTACAACTAGTCTAGGCATGCAACAGATCAATTTTATGAAATAATTAAAATTTTATTTTTTATTTTTTGATCTGATTATAATAATTATAATATCAAAAAAAAATAGAAAATAAATTATATTTAATTCATATTTTAATCTCATTAAAATATAAAACTTAAGACTATTCATAGATTTAATTAATCCTAGTCTAGTTATGCATCTCATGTATATTAGATCTTCTTAGATTTAATTTTAAATATTTTGATTTCAGATCCTATCATATCTAATGTGATATCTGAAATTATTTAATATCAGATAAATTAAAATTAAAATTAGATCTAAAACAGATCTGAAATAGAGCCAACAACCTGGCTCTGATACCACTTGAAGGAAAAACCGCCTTTTTCCTATATAGGATCTTCCAGATTTCATCAAATCTGGACCAGAATAAATTAAAAATTTTTATCCTATGCTATTTCAGATCTAATATCTATTAGATCTAATTTTATTTTTTGATATTTAAAATCTAAAATTAAATCTAAAAATATGAGAAATATAGACATACCTCAAGGGTAATCTAATTACCCTATAGATGATCGCAGCACTGTCTGAGGTTCTGATGTAGCCACACAAGCACCTGGCCTCTACTAGTATCTATTCAGGTAGGATCTAGAACATCTTCTCCTTGCGATTCTACGCTCCAAACATTAGATCAATATCTAATTTGAAAGTACTTCAAAACTCCTTC
Source organism: Elaeis guineensis (assembly GCF_000442705.2). Classification (NCBI taxonomy): domain Eukaryota; kingdom Viridiplantae; phylum Streptophyta; class Magnoliopsida; order Arecales; family Arecaceae; genus Elaeis; species Elaeis guineensis. Next base: position 71,381,615 of record NC_025998.2, read on the forward strand.
TGAAGTTGGAGCAGTAGCCTGTCGAAGATATCCTGCAGCCTTCTGTTCCAGGCATCACCATTCCTTGTACCTTTGCCAGATGAAAGTCCAACTTTTTGGATGTGAAGAGGGGAGAAAGGAGAGCAGGGAGGATGTGGAGAAGAGGGGAGGAGGTGGCAGCTAATGGGTTTTTTGCATAAAACAAGTTCTATCTCGAAACCCTAGGTGTAGCAGGGTTTATATAGATCCTGTATGCTGCGCAGTGCCACATCATTCGACCAATCAAAAAATTCTAATAAATTTTAAAAAAATTTTGATTGATGGAGTGATGTCATCTGATCACATCAGATAAGAATCTCCATGCTCTCTCCTATATTGGCGCCAACATTGGATAAGCACAAATAAGGTGGCACCAAAGAGTCCAAGTTTATCAGGACTCTTTGGTTCTTATCGATTTGGGGCGCCCACTTAAATCCAATTGAGCTCATGCCATAATCTGATTATGTCACCCAATTTGAAGTGGTTTGGATATGTGGACACTCCACAAAAATCCTCCAATAAATCCTCTTCAGTTTAAGACACATATGTCAATTTTTGACAGATGTCCTAAAATGAAATTGGCAGGTGCTAGAAATTAGCAGGTGTTGTCTTAAATTAATCTCATGAATTAAGACAAGCCTTTTCTGAGCTGGACAAGCTTCAATTAGACTGAGAGAAACTTTTTCAAGGTTCTCTGGATGAGCCAAATCACATTTGGCTCATTAGAGACAGAAAATATTACACGAGGAGAAAGTTAGGCTCAATCGAGTGCTTGCATGATTTTCTTGAACCTAATTGGATCTTATCCAAATCAATTGGGGTAGCCCAATTGATGACATCCAGACCCTAACCCTTATTTGTATGGCCAAGTTAGGTTCAATTCTGTATGGTAATGAGACATGTCATGATCTCATCATCGAAACTTCTTTCGATGGATCAAAACTCTTCTAATTCAGACAATTAGAATGATCGATCATCAAAATCATTCTAATTGCTTTCAAAATCCATCAGTGACACCTAGCAGTATATGGTGGCAACCCATCAGAACTAAAGATGAACCTCTTGGTGCAGCTACCTGTGTGATTGAGTTCCTCTATCATGAGTCCCGACTGAATTAGGGTTAAGGTGAACTCGTCAAACCCAACATCAGTCATATGAATCAATCGATCGATCCGAGTCCGATGTGAAACCCAATGGAAAATTTTTTTCCATTATTTCACTCTACCATGGCCATGGGCTTAAGGACTTGATCTTTCGATCATCATAGGACTACTCCTCTCGTCTACCAAGGTTGATAGATCCCATCTTGGTGTGATCTGGTTCCTACAATGGATATGCTACAGCCAACATACACCTCAGGATTTCGAATGGCTAGGAGACCGAGTTATGGTGTAGTCAAACTATAACACACTCAAAGTGAACCATCGATGCACCTCAGGTCAAAGAACTAGACACACAACTGCAGCATCGAGCTAGTCATCGATGAGAAGGTAGACTTCCTTATAACTGCTCGAGGTGGTCACGCTCAGTACTCTCGTTCTCAGAGAATACCTGTACTCTCGCTCCGATGTCTCCACACTGTAGACTTAAGACTCATCTATCCTAAGAAAGTGATCATACACCAACCTTCCGGATCGATCACCATCCTCGTGATGATCCTATGGTCAGGGGCAGTTTATGAGTTAGTTATGTAAATTCATGCCTTAAATTTTCAACTCTTGAAAATATGAATTTACATTCTCACTAACTCAAAGGATGTATCACAGACACAATGTACACAATGTGATAGAAGAATAATCATTTTATTCATTTATAGTCAAAATTATAAATTTGTCCTTAGTTCTGTACAGGAATATGTCAGCCGATCTGGCATCTAGGGCACACATCTAACACTTTGGGTTCCTTCGCCTGAGCTATGGCACCAGTGCTGTCACCGTAGAGCAGGATCGGACTATCAAGGGAGGATGCTACTCCGAGCTCGATGATGAATTTTTTCAGCCACACAGCTTCCTTCACGGCATCCGTTGCTGTGATGTACTCTGCCTCGCAAATAGAGTTTGCCACAATATACTGCTTGAAACTCTTCCAGCAGATGGCTCCACCATTCAGAGTAAAGAAATAATCCGACACACTTCTGCTGTTATCATGGTCAGATTGAAAGCTGGAGTCTGTGAACCCCACAAGTTTCAGATCTGACTCGCCGTAAACCAACCATTGGTCTTTAGTATTTCTCAAATACTTAAGGATGGCTTTAACCACTTTCTAGTGATTTTCTCCAAGATCAGATTGGTATCTACTCACTACTCCTAGTGAGTATGCCACATCTGGCCTTGTACATATCATGGCGTACATGATAGATCCCACGGTCGAAGCATATGGGACTCTACTCATACGCTCTCCCTCTTCAGAAGTTGTCGGACAATCCTTCTTAGAGAGAAAAATTTCATGGCCTATCGGTAGATAGCCCTTCTTGAAATTCTTCATGCTGAACCTTTTTAGCACAATGTCTATGTACGTAGACTGGGATAACCCAAGCATCTTTTTAGATCTATCCCTATATATCTCATCCCTAGGATATAGGATGCTTCACCCAAGTCCTTCATGGAGAACTACGATGACAACCAAATTTTTATTCCCTGTAGTGCGGGGATGTCATTCCTGATTAAGAGAATATCATCCACATACAAGATAAGAAATACCACAACTAGACCATTTGCCCATTTATAGATGTAGGATTTTTCTCCATTCTTAGTGAAGCCATATGTTTTGATCACCTTATCAAAATGCATGTTCCAACTCCGAGAAGCTTGCCTCAATCCATAAATGGATCTCTGAAGCTTGCACACCTTGGACACATCTGTGGATGTAAACCCCTCAGGTTGTATTATATACACCTCTTCGGTCAGCTCTCCATTAAGGAAAGCTGTCTTTACATCCATCTGCCAGTTCTTATAATCCAGATGGATGGCTATTGCAAGCATTCTTCAAATAGATTTAAGCATTGCCACAAGAGAAAATATCTCATCATAGTCAATACCATAACGTTGACGATACTCCTTGGTAACCAAATGGGTTTTATAGATCTCCACCTTTCTGTCTGCACCCCTCTTCTTTTTGAAGACCCATTTACACCCAATGGGTTTAACCCCTTCAGATGGGTCAACCAATGTCCGTACATCATTGACCTTCATGGACTCCATTTTGGATTTCATGGCTTCAAGCTATTTTTTGAAATCAGGTCTCTGCATTGCATTTATATAGGTGATCGATCCTCATCGTTCTCATCGTGTCTGATGGGATCACTATCCCAGACTAAGAAATCATAGTATCTGTCTGACTGACGTGGTACTCTATCGGATCGCCTTAATGGTGTAGGTACATTGAGCTTCAAATCTGATCTAATCAAATCCGACTCAGGTTCAGCTGTTGGTGTCGGTCCTTCTACCTGTTGAACTTCATCAAGTTCAACCATAGAGGCAACAGTTCCTTCACCAAGAAACTCTTTTTCTAAAAAAGTTGCCTTAAGGCTGACGAATACTTTTTGTTCATCAGCATGGTGGAAAAAATATCCTTTGATCTCTTTGGGGTATCCTATGAATGTGCATTTGTCAGACTTAGATCCGAGTTTATCTGTAACTAGCCATTTGACATAGGTCGGACACCCATAGACCCTAAGGTGTGAAAGTGCTAGCTTACGCTCTGTCCATATCTTATATGGAGTCTTAATTACAGACTTACTTGAAACCCTATTTAATAGATAACAGGTCGATTCGAGTGCATATCCCCAGAAGGATATCAACAAATTGGCAAAACCCATCATGGATCGAACCATGTCTAACAGAGTCCGATTTCTCCTTTCAGACACACCATAATGCTGTGGTGTTCCTAGAGGAGTCCATTGGGAGAGAATCCAATTCTCTCCTAGGTATGTGAGAAACTCATCAGAAAGGTATTCCGCTCCTCGATCAGACCGAAGAGTTTTAATACTCTTCTCAGTTTATTTTTTTACTTCACTTCAGAATTGTTTGAATATTTCAAATGAATCCAACTTATGTTTCATCAGATAGACATATCCATATCTGGATAGATCATCCGTGAAAGTGATGAAGTAGAAATATCCACCTCTAGCACTTGTGCTCATGGGTCCGCATACATCAGTATGTACTAGGCCCAAGAGCTCAGTAGCTCTCTCACCTTTTCTAGTAAAAGGTCACTTGATCATTTTACTAAGAAAACAGGACTCACAGGTTGGAAGTGATTCACAATCACTGACTTCAAAAATTTCCTCTTGAGTCAACCTATTTATTCTGTTCTTGTTTATATGACCTAGCCTACAGTGCCATAAGTAGATATCTGACACAATATCTAATCTTGGGTGCTTGCCAGTAGAATAGACTACGTTAACAGGCTGTGATAATATATACACACCATTATTCAAATATCCACAAAAAATAGTAACATCATTCATAATGATATTACAAACTTGTTTCTTTATTAAAATTTCATAATCATTTTTGGCCAGAAGGCCTACAGAAATAACGTTTAAAAAGAAACTGGGATAGAAATGATAATCATTAAAAACAATGGTATGGGACTCAAATACAAGTTTCAAGATTTCTAATGCTAGAACTGGATCTGGTCTTTCATGTCCAATGTTCAGGAACCTCTCACCTTGCTCGAATCTCCTACTGACCTGCAACCCCAGCAATGAATTACAAATATGGTAAGGGCTACTGGTATCCAATACCCAGTCAGTTATATCATAAATAGAGAAATTGCAAGAAGTTATCATATAAATACCTTGCCCAGCAATAGCTTGCTGCTTTCTCTGCCTGTTCGGGTCTAGGGAGGCAATGTACTGAGGATAGTTCCTCTTCCAGTGCCCCTACTTCTTGCAAAAGAAGCATTCAGCTTGACTCTTATCGAGCTTGATCTTTTTGGTCTGGCCCTGCACTGATGTCCCAACCTTAACTTGCACCTTCTTCACTTTCTTCTTCTTGTTCTTCTTTCTTTTCTTAAAGGGTTGAGAACCAGAAGACAAACCTCTCACTAAGTTCACCAACTTCTTGGGCAGCGAGTTCAGTATTGTATCTTTTTCAAGCAGCTCATGCAAGAAAAAGTCGAGCTTGCTCAAACGCTCCATCAGCTCGATCATGTACAATACATGATCAGTGACAGAGGCACCATCTTGTATTTTGGCGTTGAAGATGGCACAACTAGTCTTGTGCCTCTCCACGTCATCGGATGTGCCAAAGGCATCCTCCAACACTTAAAGCATGTCCTTTGGCTGAGCCATCTCAAATTTGTGAATGAACTTATCGCTCATGGCAGCCAACATGATGCAGCGCATCGTGGTCCGATCACTGAGCCACTTCTGGTAAGTATCTCTGACTATTCTACGTGCATTGGCAACCGGCTCCTCAGGTGCAAGATCCATTATCACATATAGGATCCATTCATGCTCCAGAACTATCTTCAACTTTTGGTACCAGCTACTGAAGTTGGGTCCCACCAACTTATCATTGTCCAACAATGATCAGAGCGATAGGGAAGTGGCCATATCTGTGCAAAAGAAAACCATAACCTAATTAGTAATTGATTCATTAAACTTAAAGATTTAGACTGTAATCAAAAAGTTTCTCCCACTATTTTATTTGAATTGGTAGCCTCTACCTCCAATTCGAGGAATTACCTTAATTTCTTAGTGGGTACTAAAATCCACTTAGACTGCACACAAGCCTAACTTTGGTTGGCTAACCCATATACATCTAAGGGTAGGTTCATAACCAATTGTTTAGCTAAATAATTTTTAATAATTTTAATTTTGCCCAAGTCTCGAATCAGTAGGCTTTGGCCTCCGCTGAAAAGGTCTGGTTAGGTTCAACCATTAACATGACCATACTTGGCCCATCTAGCCAATGAATGATTAGGCCCAATTTTGATTGACTAACCTAACCATCATTTAGAAAGATGCAGTAAAAAAATCATATTATGAATGATAATTCCATCAGTCGATAAGCACCAGGCCTTTGGGCCTCGAATGATTATCCAACTGATGGACTCATTATCATCCACTTAATGGGAGGCTATGATCTAGTTATCACCATAACTGTTTTATTTTAAGGACCTAATAATTTTAGAAGATTTAATTGATTTAGAGGATGAGGTCAGATGAACCAGCTTATCATGATCCTCCCACTAGCTTCACCAAGTCAGCTTAAGGGAGATCATTAAAAGGGCTGGTCTAGGAGCACCTAAATCAGTCACACTGATTTACGTAGCTGACATGGGTTAGCTCGAATAGTCAAGTGGTCCAATCAAAATATAATTTCATCAAGAGGTCAGGTAAGTTCAATCGGTGGAAGGGTCTGCCAAAGCTTGCCTTAGACACCATCAGAAATGGCTAGATAAGTGGGCTCCCAATTAAAAACCACCGGTCTGGTTTACCTTAGACACCAACTAGTTTAATTAGTTTCGATTGGATCAATCTAACAGTTCATGCTAGATCGCTTAGCCAAGAATCAAGTCTATTTGGTTCTCGTTAAAGACATGGACTTGACCAACTACAACTATTGTAATTGATCTAGAGAATCCTTGACCTAATCTAAGACAACAATTGATTAGATTTAGTCAATTCTCTAATTAAGTCCATCTTTAATCTAACTTTAGGTCTAACCCAATTAATTGACCTAATTCCCACTAACCCATTAACCCAATGTGTTATGGTTTAGTCTTAGGTTCTTCAATTTACAATCCTAGAATCTAATCAAAACAACTTCTTAATTCTCAATTAAGTTTTGGGTTTAGGATTGGGGTTCGACTTTTTGAAAATAATTTTTATATTTGTAAAATAGTTTTACAACATGGTTCCACCAACCAAGTTGCATGTTTGATTCATAATCAAGATACAAATAAAATAAATATGAAACTACTTTAGATCTAATCTAAACAGGTTCATGTAATTGAAATAATTTTAACTTTAAACTGCATAAATTTTTCAAACAAAAATATGATGGTTCTTTGCGTAGGTTATATTAACAAAGAAATTTTATTTTAGATTTAAACATCTTTTAAATCTAATAAATCATAAATTTAATCTAGATCACATCTAATAAATTTATGATTAAAGATAGATCTATACAAACTAGGACAACCTTTGCACTGTAAGGTGTAAACCTTACAGCAGGACAACCTTGCAGTTCATGATTGATCTAAAAATTTTAATTTTAGATTTAATAATTAGATTATAAATTAAATTTAATCTAAAAATTAATCTAAATATGTATAAATAATTATGTAATAAACAACCTAGGCTCTGATACCAATTGAAGGAACCAGATCTAGGGTTTCAGGATTAGATTCTGAAATTTTTTCAAGATCATGCAGCGAAAGACTAAAATAAATCAAAATTTATTTTATAAAACTAGAGAATCCCTAGATCTAAGATCCTATTACATGATTATTACATGGCATTAAATCAAAAATTAAAATGTATAGAGAATGAACTACATGTTGATCATATCAACATGTTTCTATGCTACATCTAATGTATGTAATAAATAATAGATTAGATCTATTACCTTGCAAGTTAGATGTTCTAACCTTACTGATCCGGACTTGAGGATGATGTTGTGAGCTGTACATGCATTCGACCTCTAGGAGTCATCCACACGAGCTCATAAATCTCGATCAAAAGTTCTGCTCCAGAAAATCAGCACAGTATGCTAGTACTACGCTGATTTTTCTTCGATGGTTGATCAGGTGCCTCCTTTTTGATTTGAACTTTTCTAAAGATGAGAAGTAGGAGGAAGAGTTTTAGATCTGAGACACTCTCAAAAAACTCAAGATGAAGGAAGGGAAGAGATGAACACAACAACCTTAGAAGAAGACCCTCTTCTTCTTTTCTTTGCTCTCTCTAGACACCCTATCTTGTGTCTATTATATCTCCACACCCCAAACTTCTTTCTCTCTAATTTTTGGACACCCCAAAGGTCTCTTTTTGATCAATTATCTACAAAAATTTTATATAAAAATTTATTTTATATAAAGATATATGATAGAGTCCTTGTCTACGTTAAATACCTAGTCAAGGTTTATCCAAACATGGCAAGATAAGGGGCGCCCAACTCTTGGGCGCCCCCTCCTTTTTGTACATGGACCAACAGAAAAGGGCACCTATCAAGTGCCATAAAAGCCATAAAAATTCTAAGAAAAATTTGGGTAAAATCGATGCAAAAAGGAAAGAGTTTTGGATTTCTAAAACTCTATCTCGTAGAATTTGAAATCCAAACTTATTCCTACTTTGATTTGATCCACAACCATCTTCCATGTAAGAAAGAAGAGAGAAAACCTTTTGGGCATGGTGAAGATCTGGGAGAGTATTTTTGTCACACAAAATAAGAGGGAATTGGTGTGGAATAAGAGAGAGGGCGTGGGGGGCTTATGTGGTGCAATGTAGAATCCTAGTCTTACTAGGATTCTATCTTATGACTTATTTTAATTTAGTTTTTCAAAACAAATCAAACTAAAATTAGATCAACTCAATTAAAATAAGTTTTAATATAATTAAGAACATAATTTAATCAAATTAAATTAGATTTAAATCTTTTTTAATTTTTTAATCAAATTAAAAATTAGGTTGATCCAAATCCTAATTGAACTAGGACTAATTTTTCCTTGCACTTGGCTTATCCAATAAACCAGTTGGACTTGATCCAATCAAGCCCAAACTAAATCTAATTAAATAATATTTAATTAAACTTAATCTCAGCCCATTGGCTTAATTAAATTAAGCTAATTAATAATTGAATTGCTAATCGATCCTCCTACAACACTTGCACTAGGTTAAATGTCAATCGTATTGATTGTTTAACCCTAGAATAATTTTTAATCATTGATCAACCATCCGATCGGATCATGAACTCTAATGTGTGTGACCTCATAGGTCCGAACCTAAGCCAATAGTATAGAAATAAATTTTTGTACCAATCGAGGTGACCATCTAGCAATGGTATCCGACGGTCGGATAGGTCGAATGTGTAGAACAACATCCTTAGAACCCATGCGGATATAGTTTTCATATAATTCATCCCCTTGACCAAAATGATCATAGGATACCTCAGAGTTCAATTGTCAACTCTGATCAGGTTGTCCACATTGTATTTCAAAATATCAAATCTATCTGATGGATTACCCTGGCCAAAGTTTTGCTAAATTAAAATACAGCGACTCATTCTTCTCCAACTCTTGAAGTGGTCAATCCCATCTCGATCACATTCTGACTTCGCAAGTACTTGACTGTGTCCAGAAGCCCTTCATCACTGAATTAGAAATTTAGTTAGTTTAGTACCAAGCACAGTGAGTTACTTGCAAGTCATTGAGGTGATCTCAGGTCTAAGAGATACTTATACCTATATCCCATCAGAGACATTCTCGATAGCAGAATGCTCTAGAGTTGGTTACGTTCAATGACAATGTACCCTTACATCTCACCTGTATACCATACCAGTGTCTCCACACTCCTTGATTAAGAAGACAACCAATCCATATGGCCTACAGTGACGTATGCTCGATAAAAGCTGTCGTCCTTATTAACAGCCTATCATTTGGTCGTGAACAATTTTAAGGACTAATCGATAAATCTTCTCTTTATCAAACTTAAATAGTCCTAAAGACTTCATCATAACAACGAAGTTCGTTAGAAGATAAAAACTTATGATAAAAATATCAAAAATATATTTTATTTATTAACAAATTAATTACAATACTTGGTTGCTCAACCATCAACAGCTTGACGATTGCCTTTTGAGACTTATTTTCCAACACAGACGCCTAAGCATTTGCCCTCCAACGGTAATCCACACAGAGCTATGATCAGGACATCAACTCCTTAGGATGATTTTTCCTTCAAAATTTTCACTCTGAGAATTCTTTTGGATAGCAGGACCTTTAGACCTTCTTCCTCTCCTCCTAGCCTTCCATCTCTACTTTTCTTCTCTCCTTGTCTTCCTTAAATCTCTTTCTAGGTCCTTAACCTAAAATCGGACTTGTTTTTACTATTTTTGGACTTATCCTAATAAGAAAAGAAAGAGACTAATTGGACAATAGAGAGAAGATATTAGAAAGAAGAGATGGGATTAAAAATCTAAATGAAACAAATCTCCGACACAATCCCCTTTAAATAGTTAGCGATGGGATGCTCTCGAAAATGTCTTGCACCCTCTCCACACACCATCTCACATCCATATAGAATATCTCACATCCCAAGTCAAATTTTCATGCCAATCTAGAAGGATTTGACACATGGCAATCATTGGAAAAAAATTTGAGGGACGCTTCACGCAAAAAGACTCTTCAAAATATTTTTTTTGATGTTTCTCCGATGCGTCGTGAGGTTCTCTTGGCATATTTTTTCTCCACCACACATTAGCACATTTTGGCCATCCAAGAGTCCATAATTGAGGCACTAACTTGGAGATGGTGTGTAAAAAAAAATCTGAGATTAGATGAGGCATGACGATTAGCTAAGATTCCTTAACATCATGGACTCTTGGTTACGTGTATGGATAGATTTGGCTAGGTTTCAAATTTTAACCAATTTTTATGATTAAACCATGAAATGTTTTAACCACAGAAGGACTCCTCTGTGCCTAAAATTAACTCATGATTCTTCAAGAATTTTTTTAGCATGGAAACAATGGATAAGGATGAGGAAGGGGCATCCCATCTCATGGGATGCCATTTGGTCTTTTGCGCACAAAACACAGCCCACACGCAAGAAAAAAAATCTCTGGGGACCTAGTTATATGGCACCACATCTCTGGTTCAACCAGCCATGGGTTGACCTAACTCAAACCTAAAATTAGTTTGAATTAATTTAGATTTAATCAGCCTAAATTAGAATCAATTTTGAACCCGATTCGAAACAAGGAGCTAGGATTTGCAACATATGCTAGCATGTGTATTTTGCAAACATGATCTAACCCAATTAGACCCCCGATCAATTCTCCCTATGTGTGATCCATTAGATTTCATATCTATCTAGTAGTGGATCCAAGTGCAAGTTGATCTGATTTGATTAGAATTTAATATAACTAATCTAGGTCTAATCGAGCTAACCCGATTTCAGTAATTAGAATCCTTTTTAATTGATGATCGAATTAAACTCTTTAATTTGATTAAATTTATAAAATAAGATTGATATCTAGCAATATATCATATCTACATGAAAGATATAAAATTTTGATAGAAATACTAAAAATATCCTTCAGTGAAAGATTATCATGCAATTTGATCCTGCAATCAACCTTCATCTTGAATGTCTCTGGATATGGAATGATGTCAAATATAATATCATATTCATATTTTTTTAATCTATAATAATGATTTAATTAATAAAATATTAAAAAAAAATTTAATTTTTATCCCACTTCAATCAAAGGCTTCTTGAATCATCAATCGATCAGAGCAAGTAGGATGCGATCTCCTCTTACTAGGAGTGATCGATTTCATGTTGACCTACTCACAATCTCTATACATATTTCATCATATCTAGATCATATCGTATATAACTAAGTTATGAATGAGTATGAACCAAAATATAGATTCATGTATACAAGATTTTATGATAGTCTTAGGTCAAAGGATTATATACACAACTGCCACTATAAGAAAATATCTTTTGATGGGTAAGAAGATTTCATAAGATATTTCTTAAGTCAGATTAATTTAGTGAACTCATTCTCTAATAAGCACCCATATCCTTATATTAGTGTCTCACACAAGTAGCTTATAAGATCAGCCATCCTCTCCATCGAGCAATAATAGAAAGTGCTAGTCTATTCGAAATATTGATCAACTATTCATTGATCCTATGATTAGAAATATTCTAAATCTAAATTTTTAAGATTTTAGATTTTATAGGTATGATCTCATCATAATCCTAAAATTATTTTTTCAATTTATAGAGTTCATCATTGTTGGTGCAAAAATCCGCCTGCATCGGAGAAGCTGGAGTCGAGGGAGTCGCGGTCGTCATCGGGACCTGCAAAAGAAGTCTAAACCGGAGTTGGGGTTACTCCGGCAAGACCCTCCGACGCTCAAGTTAGTTTTCTGTCTCAACAAGAATGGAGTGCTCGAACGAAAATTTTAGCAGAGTTTTGGGATAGAAATTAGAGCTTAGAGAATAACGTATCTGGGGCCCCCTTTTTATAGGCGGGGGGAGCAATGGATTGATAGCAATTGTTTGTAACCACTTAGTCGTGGGCCGCACGGGGCCGAGAGGAATTTATCATGAAGAGTAATGGGGTGGAGTCATGGCTGTCACCATGGCTCGCCATGTGGAATCAGTTGCAGAGAGTGGAGCGGCATCTGTTGTCGCGACTCGCCAGGGAGTGGTGGAGCCGTGCAGCATCCGTCACAGAGAGTGGAGCAGATTCATAGCCATTACTGCGGCCTACCGCGTGGAGCCTGTTGCAGAGAGTAGTGGAGCCACGCAAAATCCATCACAGGAGGTGGAGCAGAGTCGTGGTCGTTACTGTGGCCTGTCAGGGAGTCCAGGCCTGTCGGTCGAAGCTCGGTTGAAGCACCTGCAGAGAGAGGTGCCTATCCATCTGGAAGGAGCTCGGATGTTGCTGGCGGGCCGTCCACCGTTGGGTGCCTTGAGCATTAGTACTATAGATGAGGGCCATCTGCGATTCAGAGTCGGGGATGAAGTCCGGCTCCCATAGGAGTTCGGACGAAGTTCACCTGCAGTAGAAGTCGGGGACGAAGTCCGGCTCCCGTAGGAGTCCGGACGAAGTTCACTTGCAGTAGAAGTCGGGGATGAAGTCCGGCTCCCGTAGGAGTCCGGACGAAGTTCACTTGCAGTAGAAGTCGGGGACGAAGTCCGGCTCCCGTAGGAGTCCGGATGAAGTCTACCTGTAATTGAAGTCAGGGATGAAGTCCGGCTCCCGTAGGAGTCCAGACGAAGTTCACCTGCAATTGAAGTCGGGGGCGAAGTTTGGCTCCCGTAGGAGTCCGGATGAAGTTCACTTGCGGTAGAAGTCGGGGATGAAGTTCGGCTCCCATAGGAGTCCGGACAAAGTCTACCTGTAATTGAAGTCAGGGATGAAGTCCGGCTCCCGTAGGAGTTCGGACGAAGTTCACCTGCAATTGAAGTCGGGGGCGAAGTCTGGCTCCCGTGGGAGTCCGAACGAAGTCTGCCTGCAGTAGAAGCCGGGGATGAAGTCTGGCTCCCATAGGAGTCCGGATGAAGTCCACTTGCAGTAGAAGTCGGGGATGAAGTCTGGCTCCCGTAGGAGTCCGGATGAAGTTCACTTGCAGTAGAAGTCGGGGATGAAGTCCGGCTCCCGTAGGAGTCCGGACGAAGTCTACCTGTAATTGAAGTCAGGGATGAAGTCCGGCTCCCGTAGGAGTCCGGACGAAGCTCACTGCAATTGAAGTCAGGGGCGAAGTCCGGCTCCCGTGGGAGTCCGGACGAAGTCTGCCTGCAGTAGAAGCTGGGGACGAAGTCCGGCTCCCGTAGGAGTCCGGACGAAGTCTACCTGTAATTGAAGTCAGAGACGAAGTCCGGCTCCCGTAGGAGTCCGGACGAAGTTCACCTGCAATTGATGTCGGGGGAGAAGTCCGGCTCCCGTGGGAGTCCGGACAAAGTTTACTTGCAGTAGAAGTTGGAGACGAAGTCTGGCTCCCTTAGGAGTCTGGACGAAGTCCTCTCGCACTCGAAGTCGGCAAAGTCCGGCTCCCGTAGGAGTCCGTCTGTCGTGAAGAATCTGGTCGATGTTGGTGGGGGTTTATCCATCGACAGAACTCGAGAATGCTGCAGAGGCTCGGCCGTCAGAGAGGTTTGAAAAGATGTCGCCGATGGTCGAAAGTTGGCAGAATCCCCGGAGGGTCACTCCTGGCATGAACTTCAGCTGTTGGGGTATTTTATACCCAACACCAGTCCCCCTACTTCTGAGTTTGAGTTTCGAATGAAGGAAATACAAAAAAATTTCACAACCGAAGTTGTCCCCTTGAATCTTGTGCATGATCGCCCTCAGATATTTTGGTATTTAATGTGCGCATGCCGGAGCCTTTTTCCAACTGGGGCGATCTGAAGGGTCCTTTCAGAATTCCCACCCGAGTGTAGTCCCAAGCGCCACACCATAATGATCCCGCCAGCGGTCAGCCCTACGCCGCGGTGAGTGGGACACGTGGCGGGCACTGGTGGACTTAGGGATATCCGCCACCATAACTGTGTCAGGCCCCATCGCTTATTTAAGCCCCCTCCTTTCCTCCTGAGGCTTCACTTCGCCTGAGAGTTGGCACCCTTCTTCTGCCTGAGAGTTTAGCCACCCCCATCGGCGTCCTTTTTGACTCCAAGCACTCTTCGCACTAGTTTTTGCCATCCCCATCGGCTCCCCGCCACCTTCAGTCTTCCGAGCCCCTTCGGAGGGTTCTCCCATCGGGGCTTCTGCCCCGGAGGCCAACCTCGAGTGGATGCCACGGACCAAGAGGAGTATGAGGGGAAAAACAGTGGCCTGCGAATTCTCCGATTGTCGAACCGTCACTGAGGGTTCCCATCGCCTCAAAGGGGGCTCGAGGGAGAATTTTTTCAACAACAGGGATTTAATAATGGGGACAATCGGTGAGCACGTTCCGTCTGAAAATTTCAGAGTAGTTGAACGGGGTGACACCGGTCAAGGGGACAGAGTTGTCGTCACAAGCTGTGGCGGGATTCTTGATGTCGTCGGGGCCGAGGGACCAGAAGCGGTCGGCGCTGATGGCGGGGTAGTAGAACTTGTTGCGGGGATGGTGGAAGTAGCGCATGCCGACCTTGTCGGAGTACCTAGGATGGTGGTTGTCGTGGAGCACACGGTGGTGGTGCATGCCTCCGGCGCCATCGCGGCCTTCGAGGTGCCTCCGGTTCTTCTTGATGCAGGTCGTCATCGTCGCTATCATTGCCGTCGCTGCCCCTTGAATTCTATCCCCCTTTTCCCCCTAGGGCTGGGGTTTCGACGATGGAGCGGAACGAGGCGGGGGGCGAGAGCTGAGGGATTTATCACACGCACTGGAAAATGCTGCCGAGAAGGATGGAACCGGAAGGAGAAGTTGGGAGCTTGAAGTGGTCTCCAACGTGTTCCTTTTGAGTCTTGTAGTAATATTTTTTTTTTCTCAGCCCCCAGGGCCTTGTAACGTACACTTTTGTTAATCAAGAATGAGAAGGAGATTTTGTTACTTCGTCCGCACTTTGCGTCGAATTGCTGCCTACCGAATTTCTTTCATTTACCATTGTTATTGTTGTATTCCCTTCTTTTTCTTTTTCTCTTTTTTTTTTCTTCTTTTTTTTTTCTCAACGTCGTCCGGAGGTCGCTGGTCGTTGCCGCGTCGGCTCGCTTTTCCAGTCATCCTTCTTCTTCAGCCTTAATGGCTCTGTAATGCATATTTAATAAATAACATAAGAAGGGAATCTTCAGCTACCTCTTTTACTCATGTGTTGAATTGTTGCTTGCCGAGCTTCTTTCGACTTTTGCCTTGCTTGAAATCGATGTCGTTCGGAGGTACCCGATTGCCGTCGTATTGAGCCATCCTTTCGTCCATGGCCGTAGATTTGCCCGGGGCTGCTCGGGTTTGACGCCCTCTTTCAGAGTTCGAGCTCGGAAGTCCGAGCTTCTCGTCACCCTGAGGAAGTCATCTTATCTCGGGCTTGCGTTGAGGGCTTTCTTAAAGGCCGGAGTTTTTGATAAGAACCCCAATCCTTGTTGGGACGAGGTTCCCTGCATCTTTGATGCCGTTTGTTTTTCATTCGTCGCTGACGCAGTCTGTCGCTTTTCTTTTTAACTCCCCTCCCCTTTCTCCTTTTTCTTTTTCGGGTGGGGATTTTCCCTCTGCTCTTGGTGGGGTTGCAGGAGCGTGAAGGGGCCGCTGGGAAGGTCCCCTTTTTTTCATTCGATCTTGAATGACCAGACCTTAATTGGTGTCGATGGGGTTCTTCCCCTATTTCTGATGTAATCGATTTTAGCTCAGGTTAGGATGAGGTCCTCCTCTTGTCGCTAATGGGGCTATGGGGGAACATATGGGCATTGCAGGGCCTCTCCTCCTATCCGATCTAAGTGTGACCGAGCCTTCGACCTTGCTCAAGTTAGGACGAGGTTCTCCTCCTGTCCTTAACAGGGCTGTAGGGCACATATGAGTGTTGCAGGGCCTCTCCCCCCATCCGGTCTAAGGGTAATCGGGCCTTCGACTTTGCTCATGTTAGGGCGAGGTTCTCCTCCTATCCCTAACATGACTGTGGGGGCGCATATGGACATTGTTTGGCCTCTCCCCCCATCCGGTCTAAGGGTGACCGGCCTTCAACTTTGCTCATGTTAGGGCGAGGTTCTCCTCCTGTCCCTAACATGACTGTGGGGGCGCATATGGGCGCTGTTTGGCCTCTCCCCCCATCTGGTCTAAGGAGAACTGGGCCTTCGACTTTGCTCAAGTTAGGGTGAGATTCTCCTCCTGTCCCTAACATGACTGTAGGGGCACATATGGGCGTTGCAGGACCTCTCCCCCCATCCGGTCTAAGGAGAACCGGACCTTCGACTTTGCTCAAGTTAGGGCGAGGTTCTCCTCCTGTCCCTAACATGGCTGTGGGGGCACATATGGGCGTTGCAGGGCCTCTCCCCCCATCCGATCTAAGGAGAACCGAGCCTTCGATTTTGTCGAGATGAAGTTTTCCTCCTGCTTCCGACACGATTTGTTTTGACTGTCCTGTCGATATAGACTCGTGCCAAGAGAGAAGACATGTAGATATGAAACTTTTATTTAAAATAAAGTTATCGGTAATACATTCGTAAGTTTTTCGAGCTCCATGGTCGTGGGAGGTCTGCTCCTCCGAGCTCCTTGAGGTAATAAGTTCCGGGCCGGACTACTTCTTTGACTTCGTACGGGCCTTCCCAATTTGGGGCGAGCTTCCCTCATCCTGAGGTTGCGAGACAGTGGCTCGTCGAAGCACTAGATCTCCTGCTCTAAAGACTTTATTCTTGACCCAGGAATTGTAATAGTGGGCGACTTTCTGTTTGTAGGCTGCCATCCGAACTTGAGCAACCTCCCACTTTTTTTCAGTAAGTCAAGGTTGGCTTTAAGACCTTGCGAATTGTGATGTTCGTTGAATGCTACGACTCGTGCCGATGGGAGTTTAAGCTCAATTGGGATAACAGCCTCCGTTCCGAAGGCTAGAGCGAAGGGGGTCTCCCCCATGGGCAGTCTTTAGGTAGTTCGGTATGCCCACAGCACATGGTAAAGTTCATCTGCCCAAGTTTCCTTCACCTTTTCGAGCCTTGTCTTGATCCCTTGCAGCAGAGTTCTGTTGGTCACTTCAGCTTCGCCGTTCGCTTGAGGGTGGGCTACTGATGTGAAGTTGTGGGAGATGTTTAGGTCCTCACAAAATTCGATAAATCTCGCTCCCGCGAATTGCCGCCCATTATTAGTAATTAGGATTCTCGACAGGCCGAACCTGCAAATGAGCGACTTCCAGACGAAGTCTTGCACTTTAGCTTCTGTGATTTTCGCCAGCGGTTCGACCTCGACCCACTTGGTGAAATAGTCAATCGCTACCAGGAGAAATTTCCTCTACCCCGACGCCACGAAAAAGGGTCCAAGGATATCCATCCCCCATTACGCAAAAGGCCATGGGGCACTCAAGGGTGTAAGCTCGGTGGCGGGCTATCTCTGGATGTTGGCATATCTCTGACATCGGTCACACTTTCTGACGTATTCAATCGAGTCACGATGCATTGTCGGCCAGTAATATCCTTGGCGGAGCAACTTGTGGGATAAGGATCTAGCCCCCAGATGGCTTCCGCAGATTCCTTCATGCACCTCCCACAAGGCGTATCAGCTTCCGAAGGCCGGAGGTATTTTAAAAGGGGCAGAGAGTATGATCTCTTGTACAACTTGTCCTTATAAAGGATGTATCGGGAGGCTTGATTTCTGAGCTTCCGAGCTTCTTTTGCATCATGAGGGAGAACTCCGTGCCTGAGATATGCCATCAGTGGGTCGATCCAACTGGGCTCATGATCAATTTCCATCATGGGCCACGATTCTTCCGTACTTAGGTACTTCAGAACTTCAAAGAGAACACCCTTGGGCAATTCAGCTGGGGCCAGCGTAGCTAGCTTGGAGAGAAGATCGGCCCTGGTATTTTCCATTCTTGGAATCTGCCTGATGTGGAAGCTACTAAAGGCGGGGACGAGCTCCTTTACCTTTTCAAGATACTTAGCCATGCTGTCCTCCCGCATTTTGTAGTTTTCGTTGACTTGTCCCACTACCAATTGGGAGTCGCTGTGAACTTGGAGCCGATCTACTCCCAATTCTTTGGCGATCCTTAACCCTGCGATCAGAGCTTCATATTCAGCTTCATTATTTGTTGCGGGGAACTCGAAGCGCAGAGCGTACTCCACGACGATTCTCTCTGGACTGATCAAGATCAGGCCCACGCCCGCGCCCGACATGTTGAAAGATCCGTCCACGTAGAGGGCCCAAAAGCAACCAGGGAGGTCAGCCCCTTCTTCAGGGGAGTTCGGTTGGGGCTCAAGGTCGTCAATTTCACCCTGTTCCAGTTCGGCCTCCTCCGAGATAGTGCACTCTACTATAAAATCTGCCAATATTTGGGCTTTTACTGTCAGTCTAGGTCGATAGTTGATGTCAAATTCGGTGAGCTCGATCGTCCATTTTGCCATCCTCCCGGAGGCATCTGTCTGGTGCAGAATCGCCTTGATCGGCTGGTCGGTGAGTAACGTTACGGTGTGCCCTTGAAAGTAGGGTCGGAGCCTCCGGGCTGCAATCAACAGGGCGTAAGTTAGTTTCTCTAATTTGGTATACCTGGTTTCGGCATCTCTCAACGCGCGACTGACGTAGTAGATCGATCGTTGAATTTTCTTCTCATCCTTGACAAGGACTGCTGCGAGAGCCATAGGGGAGACCGCCAGGTATAAAAATAGCTCCTCTCCAGGCTCAGGCTTCGCCAACAATGGAGGCGAGCCGAGGTAGCTCCTTAGCTCGTTGAATGCCTGTTGGCACTCTGGGGTCCAACAGAAGTTCTTCGGTCACTTGAGGGTTTGGAAGAAGGGTAAGCACCGTTCAGCCGACCTCATGACGAAGCGATTCAGGGCTGCTACCCTCCCTGTAAGGCATTGAACCTCTTTTATCGACTTTGGGGCGGCCATCTCCTGGATGGCGCGAATTTTTTTGGATTGGCTTCAATCCCGCACCCCGATACCATGAAGCCCAGGAACTTCCCCGAGGTCACTCTGAAAGTACATTTAGTCGGGTTCAACTTCATCTTATATTTTCGAAGGGCGCCGAAGGTCTCCTCGAGGTCGGCGACATGGTTCATGGAAGATTTACTTTTCATGAGCATGTCATCCACGTAGACCTCCATGTTGCGGTCGATCTGCTTCTTGAAGATTTTGTTCACCAGCCGCTGATAAGTCACACTTGCATTTTTGAGGCCAAAAGGCATGACCCTGTAATAGTAAATGCCACGGTTAGTAATGAAAGCGGTCTTTTCTTCGTCTTCCAGTGCCATCCTGATTTGGTTATAGCCGGAGAATGCATCCATAAAGGTGAGGAGCTCATGGCCCGAGGTTGCATCCACCAGTTGATCAATTCTAGGCAGGGGGTAGCTGTCCTTTGGGCAGGCTTTATTCAGCTTTTTGAAGTCTATACACATCCTCCACTTGCCGTTTGCCTTTTTGACTAGGACGATGTTAGAAATCCAATCAGGATAATTGACTTCTCTAATGAACCTGGCTTTCAGAAGTTTGTCCACTTCCTCGGCTATCGCTTTCTGCCTCTCCGGTGCATGACCTCGGATTTTTTTTTTCATCGATCGATGCTTTGGATCGACGGCCAGATGGTGCTCCATGACTTTCGTGTCAATCCCCGACATGTCTGCTGGGATCCAAGCGAAAATGTCCACATTCTTTCATAGAAAATCGATGAGATGCGCCCGCACCTCTTCCCCCAGGTTGGAGTCGATCCTCACCACATGCTTCGCATTCCCGTCGTTCAAAGGGATCGAAACCAGATCTTCGATTGGGCTGCCCCTCTCTTGAGCATGGTCGTCGCGGGCGTCCAGCCCATCAACTGGACAGAGGTCGGATTGGTCACTTCTTTGCAAGGCTATGTTGTAGCAGTGTCTGGCCAGGGCTTGGTCTCTCATGACTTCTCCGACCCCCTGGTTGGTAGAAAATTTCAATTTCAAATGGTAGGTTGACACGACGGCCCAGAGAGCATTGAGGCCAGATCGACCGAGGATCGCGTTGTAGGCCGATGATGCCTTCACCATCAGAAAATTCACCAGAACCCTGGATTGTCTTGGATATCGACCCGCAGCTACAGTCAAAGTTATTACTCCCTCCACCAGGACAGTATCACCGATAAACCCTACTAGAGAGGAGCTAATCGGCCCCAAATGACCGTCAAGGATGGACATTCTTGAGAAGGCATCGTAGAATAAAATGTCAGTCGAACTTTCATTATCGACAAGAATGCGGCGGACGTCGTAATTAGCTATATTCAAGAAAACTACAATCGCATCGTTATGAGGAAATTGAACTCCCCGAGCATCTTCTTCAGTGAAAGTTATGGATTCCTCAATCTTTTGTCGCTTGGGAGGTCCGGTCAATACGTCGGTCGCTCCCCGTCGGGATTCTTTCAAGATGGTGTTGGCGAAATCCGTCGGAGGCCGATTGTCTGATCGCTCCATGCCGGAGGCCGTTGCCGGAGGAGGAGGAGCTTGGAAAATTGGAGGCGAGGTCAGAGCCTGAGATCTGGCCGCAGAGGCCGTGGGTCGCCATGTGGATGCTTCGCGGGAAGGCATCGGACGAAGATCTAGTAGGGGAAGGAGGAGAGGATGCCGAAAAAGATGACCGGAGGCAGTCTCGTTGAGCGCTCCTTTAAGAACAAAGGTACTGCGAAGACATAGCCCCTTCCTCTAGCGTCAATCCTGTTGGTGCAAAAATCCACCTGCATCGGAGAAGCTGGAGTCGAAGGAGTCGTGGTCGCCGTCGAGACCTGCAAAAGAAGTCTAAACCGGAGTTGGGGTTGCTCCGGCAAGACCCTCCGACGCTCAAGTCAGTTCTCTGCCTCAACAAGAATGGAGTGCTCGAACAAAAATTTTAGCAGAGTTTTGGAATAGAAATTAGAGCTTAGAGAATAACGTATCTGGGGCCCCCTTTTTATAGGCGGGGGGAGCAACGGATTGATAGCGATTGTTTGTTACCGCTTAGTCGTGGGCCGCACGGGGCCGGGAGGAATTTATCATGAAGAATAATGGGGTGGAGTCGTGGCTGTCACCATGGCTCGCCATGTGGAATCAGTTGTGGAGAGTGGAGCGGCGTCCGTTGTCGTGACTCGCCAGGGAGTGGTGGAGCCGCACAGCATCCGCCGCAGAGAGTGGAGCAGATTCGTAGCCATTACTGCGGCCTGCCGCGTGGAGCCTGTTGCGGGGAGTAGTGGAGCCGCGCAGAATCCATCGCAGGAGGTGGAGCAGAGTCGTGGCTGTTACTGTGGCCTGTCAAGGAGTCCAGGCCTGTCGGCCGAAGCTCGGTTGAAGTGCCTGGCGGAGAGAGGTGCCTATCCATCTGGAAGGAGCTCAGATGTTGCTGGCGGTCGTCCACCGTTGGGTGCCTTGAGCGTTAGTACTATAGGCGAGGGCCATCTATGATTCAGAGTCGGGGATGAAGTCCGGCTCCCATAGGAGTCCGGACGAAGTTCACCTGCAGTAGAAGTCGAGGATGAAGTCTGGCTCCCGTAGGAGTCCGGATGAAGTTCACTTGCAGTAGAAGTCAGGGATGAAGTTCGGCTCCCGTAGGAGTCCGGACGAAGTCTACCTGTAATTGAAGTCAGGGACGAAGTCCGGTTCCCATAGGAGTCCGGACGATGTTCATCTGCAATTGAAGTCGGGGGCGAAGTTCGGCTCCCGTAGGAGTTTGGACGAAGTTCACTTACAGTAGAAGTCGGGGACGAAGTCCGGCTCCCATAGGAGTCCGGACGAAGTCTACCTGTAATTGAAGTCAGGGACGAAGTCCGGCTCTCGTAGGAGTCCGGACGAAGTTCACCTGCAATTGAAGTCGGGGGCGAAGTCCAGCTCCCGTGGGAGTTCGGACGAAGTCTGCCTGCAGTAGAAGCTGGGGACTAAGTCCGGCTCCCGTAGGAGTCCGGATGAAGTTCACTTGCAGTAGAAGTCGGGGATGAAGTCCGGCTCTCGTAGGAGTCCGGACGAAGTTCACATGCAGTAGAAGTCGGGGATGATGTCTGGCTCCCGTAGGAGTCTGGACGAAGTCTACCTGTAATTGAAGTCAGGGATGAAGTCCGGCTCCCGTAGGAGTCCGGACGAAGTTCACCTGCAATTGAAGTCGGGGGCGAAGTCCGGCTCCCGTGGGAGTCCGGACGAAGTCTGCCTGCAGTAGAAGCTGGGGATGAAGTTCGGCTCCCGTAGGAGTCCGGACGAAGTTTACTTGCAGTAGAAGTCGGTGATGAAGTCCGGCTCCCGTAGGAGTCCGGACGAAGTTCACCTGCAATTGAAGTCGGGGGCGAAGTCCGGCTCCCGTGGGAGTCCGGACGAAGTTCACTTGCAGTAGAAGTCGGGGATGAAGTCCGGCTCCCGTGGGAGTCCGGATGAAGTCCTCCCGCAGTCGAAGTCGGTGAAGTCTGGCTCCCGTAGGAGTCCGTCTGTCGTGAAGAATCTGGTCGACGCTGGTGGGGTTTTATCCATCGGCAGAACTCGAGAATGCTGTGGAGGCTCGGCCACCAGAGAGGTTCGAAAAGATGTCGCCGAAGGTCGGAAGTTGGCAGAATCCCCGGAGGGTCACTCCAAGCGCGAACTTTGGCTGTTGGGGTATTTTGTACCCAACAATCATAATCATTACAAAAGTAAGATGCAGTATATGATGAAAAATATCTTTTATTATTAAAGTATCAATTACATAAGTCTGAAAGATTATAAGAAAACCCATCAAAATATAAATTTTGATTGGCTTGTAGGGCATACTCCTTTTAGAAGCATGTCGGGCTACGTATTTACATGAAATGGAGGAGCTGTTTACTGGAAGAGTTTCAAGCAACATACTATGACCAATTCTGTATGTGAAGCAGAATACAATGCTATATCGGATGCTGCAAAGGAGGTGATGTGGTAACAGAAATTCATCATCGAGCTGAAAGCTACACATTCTATCGATGGCCCTGTCCTGCTGTATTGTGACAGCCTCAGTGCCATAGCTCGAGCAAAAGAACCAAAGTCACACCATCGCACTAAGCATATTCTGTGCTGCTATCACCTGGTGTGAGAGATCATGAATCGAGATAACGTCGAGCTTCAGAAGATAGATGAAAAGGAGAACTTAGCCGACCCCTACAATAAGGCTCTTGAGATCAAAAAGTTCGATGACTTCAAATATAAGATGGGTATAAGATACTGTCCTGATTGGCTTTAGTCCAAGTGGGAGTTGTTGAAAATTATGTCTTAAAATCAATCATGTGATGATTGAATTTTTCTTTATATATGAATTATTGATTAATGAATAAAAATTATTCTGACATTATTCATCATAAAGTTACATCTTTCTTGAACTCTTATGTTGTGATGAAGTCCTTAAAATTATATTAGTATATGATAAAGAGAGGATTTATTGCATAGTTCTTAAACATATTTGTGATCAAATGATTCGTCTTTACGGGATGATGATGTTTATCGAGTGAAGATCATTGTATACCATATGGATTGGTTGTCCTCTTAACCAAGGAGTGTGATGACACTGGTATAGTGTACAGGTGAGATGTAAGAGTACATCATCATGGAATAAGTGACTCACCTACTGAGCATTCTACTGTCAAGAGCTACTCGTGAAGCATATGGGCATAAGTGTTCCTCAGACCTGAGATCATCATAGTAACTTGCAAGCAACTCACTGTGCTTTAGTACCAGACTCTCTGAATTTCTAATGCAATGATAGAAGGCTATTGGATAAGTCAAGTACTTGCAAAATTTGTGTGTGGATCAAGATGGGATTGATCCCTCTAGATTATTGGAGTTGATGTCTTGTTGTATTTTATTTTAGTAAAATCTTGACCAGGATAATGTATGAGATGGATTTGAAAGGTTGAAATACAATGTGGATGAAGCAATCTGGGTTGACAGTTAAACCTAGATCATCCTAGAGCATTCAGAATCAAAGAGATGAATTATGCGGTAACCATATGCATAAGTTCTAAAATATTTTTTTGCAATAATTTGACCTATCTAAACATCGAAAACTATTACTAGATGGTATTTTGATAGTACAGAAATCAATTTCTATACTACCGACTAAGTGTTTGAACCTATGGAGTCATGCACACAAGTCAGACAAGGTAGAAAAGTATTAGCCTATGTTTCTATGTCTAATTTAAAAGTACTTGATTTGATTGAATATATAAGCTAACTTGATTGAGAATTAAATTATGGATCAAACGGGATTAAAGAGTTGACTGTATCTAGCTAGCACTACACATGAGGTTCTGGTTCAATCCTGAGGATAAACAGTTTCTGATCTATGATCTTGTTGGAAAATATATCCCAAAGTTAATCGTCAGTCTGTTGATGATTATGCTCATTTTTATAAATTATATATAATTTTTTATTAATAAAAATTATTTGACTTTTTTATTACAAATTATCCATCTTAGAACTCCTATATTGTAATGAAGTCCTTAGGACTATAATTAATCAACAAAAAAAGATTTATCATTTAGTCCTTAAAAGTGTTCGGATCAAATGATATGCTATTAATAGGATGATAGCAATATCGAGTTTAGATCATTGTATGCCATATAAGTTGGTTGTTCTCTTAATCAAGGAGTATAGAGATACTATTATGGCATGCAAATGGAATGTAGGAGTACATTCGTATGGAACGTGACCATTTGTCAAGCACTCTGCTATCAAGAGTAGCTCGTGAAGGGTATAGGTATAAGTGTCCCTCCAACTTGAGATCATCACGGTGACTTGTAAGCAACTCACTGTACTTTAGTACTGGACCATCTGAGTTTCTAACCTAGTGATGGAAGGACACTAGGTGCAGTAAAGTACTTATCAAGTCAGCGTATAAGTAGATTTAAAAAGTTAAAATACAATGTGGTCGACTAAATTAGGGTTGACAGTAGAATTCTAGGTTATCTTGAGTATTAGGGTCAAAGGGATGAATTATACGGTAACTATACACCAATAGGTTCTAGAATGTTGCTTTGCAATCCTTTGACCTATCCAGATGTTGGGTCACCATTGCTAGATGGTTATATTGACTAGTATAGAAAGTTGTTCCTATACTATCGGCTTAGGTTCGAACCTATGAGGTCACACGCATTAGAAGATTTAGTTAGATCTGATGGCTAAAGAGTCTAATTGGATTGTGACTCTAGTGAGGAGTCCCACTAAGACTGAAATTTTGGAGGAGAGTCCCACTAGACTGAGACTCTACTATTAATAGAGAATTAATTAGTAATTAAATTATTAATTAACTTAATTTGATTGAGTAAAGAGCTTTGGATCAAGTCTAATTGAATTAGATTCTGTTCGACTTAGATTGGGTTTGATATGATCAAGTCTGATTACAAAAAAAATTTGATCCTAATTCGATCAGGATTTGAACTCAACTAATTCCTAATTGAGTTAGAAATTTATTGAGATAATTGAGCTTTTAATTAGACTATGTTCATTTCTATCATTAGGTTCAAATCAAATTTGATTTGGTTTAGAATTGAATTAGAAATGAAGAGTCCCAATCGACAAGGACTCTGTCTTTATTTCTTGCGCCACACCTAAACCCATGCCCATCTTAATGTCAAATTGGATTTGGCTTGATTCTTTTGGTGTCAAAAGATTAGACCCAATAAGAGTGGGCAGCAAAGGATGGTGAGTCATAATCTTATCTCTTATCTAATTTGAATGCGATCCAAATTAGAAATATGGTGATAAGAAGGAAAATTTTTTTTTAAACAATGAAGGTTGTTTGGCACCTAATGAATTTTTTCTTAATTTTTATGAGGTGTTTTTGGGAGTGTGAGATACCAGATCTCCTCTTGATGCCAAAGACCTCTTTATAAAAATTTTAGGATGCCCAAAATTGGTTTTGGCATGGACTCTTTGGTGCCCTCTCCTCTCTTTGGATGAAAACCCTAGCCCTAGTCTATAAAAGGGAGGCTCCTCTCTTTGGCGTCACATCTCAAGTTTCTTTGCTGGTTTTTATTTTTCTAGAGCTTCTCCTTCTCTTTCTCTCTTCCTCCTCTAGATCTTTTCATCCTTTAGAGTGTCTAAGTCCCTTGAAGAAGAAGGAAGAAATCAGCCTCCAAGTTTCCTTGCAAGCTAGCACTTCCAAGGATTTTGATCTGCACCGATCTTCATGTGGACTTCTTGTAGAGGTCAGACAACTTCGTGTGGCTACAAGCAATCTGAAGGAGAGCCTCTCCAAGCATTGGACTAGAAGAGATCAATAGATTTCAGTTTGGTAATAGTTTCTAAACTTTTCTTGATCATGTATGTTAGATCTAATGGTTAGATCTTCATGGCAGCATCGATTAGATCGATGTAAGTTTTTATGTTCGATTCTAAAGTACATCTTAATTAATATTTTTATCATAGTATGATAGTTTAGATTAGATCTTATGTATGTGATTCAACTTAAATAGTTTAATCTTACTCTTCCACTACATAAAAATTTTAAAATTACATACATAGAATTGCCTATATTTCCTGTAATGGATAACAGAGCTATGGTTATTATGATATGATTTATTATGCCTTTAGATCTAATTTTATAATATTAGATTTGATTATTTATGATTTAGATTAGATCTAAATATGTTTATTTTCAGATCTAATTTTTATATTGTTAGTTTAGATGTTCTGAGTAGTAAAGTACTCAAATTGGGTAATCACCAAGCTGTCTGGTCATAGGAGCAAGTAGAGTTTCATGATCCTCTTTTTCTATTCAATGGGGTACTCTTATGGCATATAGAGGTACCACTGTGAGGTCCCATGAAAAAGAAAGAAAAAAGAGAAAAATATACTTTCTTGCAAAACCCTAGGTCTTGAAATCTTAGGAGTTGTTGTGTGTGATGCAAGTTACAAAAAAATTAGTTGCATCTAATCTTGATTAATCAATGTTGCCCAGCTATGCAACCCAAGAGGGGGGGTGAATTGGGTTTCTAAAAAATTTTAAGCCCAACAGATAACTTATGAAGAACAAAACAATGGCTTTAAATCAATATTAATTAACTAAAGCAGTATTGCAAGGATATAATAAAGAAATAAGATAAAGCGATAAAGCACACCACAAACACAAGGATTTATAGTGGTTCGGTGCTAACCTTGCACCTACATCCACTCCCCAAGATCCCACTTGGGAATTTTAATCCACTATCCTTTGTATTCAACCCGAATACAAAACGTCGGAAACTCCGACACTAGCTATCCCAAGCTAGAATACAAGACGTCGGAAACTCCGACCCTAGCTATCCCAAGCTAGAACACTTGTTTTCCGGGTACAAGCAAACCCAAAACACTCCGATTTCAGGTTCGGATCAACCTTTCCTTGTTTTGGAAATCCTCCAAAAACAAGAGCAAAAACTCACAAAGAGTAAGAATATTTAGAGCACAGATGAATACAATAACAGCTCCTTAAATGAGCAAATATAACAATAAAAGCTTTACTCAAATGAAGAACCCCTTTTTCAGATTTTCTCAAGATGAATGAACGGTTGAACGCTTGAGAAGAGGTTGATTGTTGATTGAAGATCTCTTAAAAGCTTTGAACGATCTCTAGATCAAGGTTGAAAACAATCGACTTGAAAGATTCTCTCTTTGAATGCTCTTGCTTTTCTTTTTCACAAACTCTCTTGAATATTGTGGATCCTCTCTCTTCTTCTTGAATATTTCGTTGATCTCAGATTTCGGATCCTCTCTTCTCTTTTGATCTCACGTTTGATCTCCCGATTTCCACTTTTTTTCTTTGCAATTTGATCTGCTATTTAATCTGCAATTTCCTTTCACCATTTTAAGCATTTTATGGCATTAGTAGCAAGAGAAAATAATTTAGGCAGATAAAGAGCTGTTAGAGGATTTTTAGGAAGCATAAATGGCAATTAAAACGGGCAAAAAAATAGCCGTTGCTGACATTTCCCGTCGCAGGGGTCGACTCATGAGTCGACTCATGCATCAGGAGTCGACTCATGAGTCGACTTCTGTTGCAAAGACCAGAAACTTGGATTTCTGGATTTTTTGGCCCAAATCAGCAGAGGTCGACTCATGAGTCGACTCATGCCTTGTGGGTCGACTCATGAGTCGACTCACAGGTCGTGTCAAGCCAAAAATCCAGCGTGCCATGGGAATTTTTTGCGTGCCATTCAGCTCATAGTGCCATGAGTTGACTCATGAGTCGACTCATGCACTTCAAACCTTCATAACTTCAAAAATATAAGTCCAAACACAATGAAATTTTCACCAATAGATTTCAAATCATTTGTTCTACCAAATGGTACTATCAAATCAGGATTTTAGTGAAATTATGATTTTGCCCTTGAAGAGCATAAGGACTTTTTCAATTGTTTGTATCCCTTCAATCTGCTTTGTAATCATCAAAATCAATCTAGGAGCAACAATCTCCCCCTTTTTGATGATGACAAAACATATGAACAAAAATATTTATGTTAATGCATTAATTTCAAAAGAATCCATTATGGGTGTATATGCTTGAAAAGAGTATGATTCTTTTGGCATGTAATATAAATGCAAAAATAGTTTGTCCATTTTCTTAAAGATTTGAAAAGGGTATTAGATCATTTTGAGTTCAAGATATTTCAGAGCAAGAGAAGATAAATAACTTTTTCTATGTATCAGAGCAAAAATAATTTTTACAATGATATCAGAAAAGATTTTATAATGTATCAGAGCAAGAAAATTTTTAATGTATCAGAGAAAATTTCATACAGTATCAGAGCAAATGTTATAATATTTTAGAAAAACCTTCACACTGTATCGGATCAAATGTTATCATGTATCAGATCAAGTTGAAAGAAATTGTAGGATGTATCAGAGTAAAATAAATTTCTTATTGATGTCTCAAGGTGAGTAAAATTTCAAAAGCAAGTTTGAATATCAGAGCATATATATAAAAAATACTTATTTGCATTGTACTCATGATTTTGCTTTTGATGGATTAAAGTTCTGTCTGATACCAAATTTCTCTGTCTGATACCAAATTTCGATACCAAAATTTCTCAAAGTTTTGTTTAATCTTTCAATCCTTATTTTTGTCTAATTTCTTCAATATTTGTTTAATTTCTTCAATATTTATTTTAATTTAATTTCTCCCCCTTTTTCTCATAATTTAGGGTTTTGCTTTTTTGTCTAATTTCAATTTTTGTTTAATTTTAATTTCTCCCCCTTTTTGACATCATCAAACATAGTTAACTCTTTCTTTTCCTTTTCTGAAAATATTCTTTAATTTCTTCCTCTTTAGAGTTTTTCACAGATGTTTGCTCCCCCTTAATATAGCAATTATTAATAGCAAACAACAATAAGGAGAAGATAATATTTCAACAGATGTATCGGAGATTGAAATATAACCAAAATATAATCATTACAAAGAGGTAGAAATATAGGTAAAAGATGATTCCATTAATATCATAATTATTTCAAAACATAAAATTCAACCAGCTAAATGTCAATACATGGCCCCAAGGTATAGATCTTAGAACAAGATACTAACTCCTAAGATCTAGATAAGTCAATGATCAAGATAAATCATGGATCGGAGTCATCAGATATGGTATGAGAAGATGATGGATCAGAAGTGCGTCCTCTACCCCGTCTGCCTCTGCCACGAGTAGGAGAACGAGATGAACTTGGAGGCTGAGAACGCTGAGATACTAGGGCTGATACCATGAGTCTGATAGAATCAAGTACGTTCAGTGCTCTGGAAACAGATTGAAGTAGAGCAGTGAACTGGGTGGTAGCATGCTCACTCGATCCTCTGATCTCTTTCCTCAGTAGCTCATATCCACCTTCTAATGCTCCTCTGAGCCTTCCAGCCTCTGCAGTGAGGTCTGTGACCTCAATAGTAGACTCCTGTGGCTGGGGATGGGCCAATGCAAGAACTTGCCCCTGCAAGTCAAGAACTCTGCCAGTAAGTCTCCAGACTGTATCCTCAAGCTGCTGTATCCTGACGGACTGATCTGAAATCATCTGAAATATAGTGGAGATGTGGGGAGTAATGGTCTGATCAGAAGAAGTAGCTCCAGGTGCAAAAGAAGTACTACTCCACTGGCTAGACAACAAAGAAGCGACACGCTGAGATATATGCTCGATCTGATCATCAGCCAGTCTGAACTCTGATGGAGGTGCTCTGCTCTCTGGCTGATACACTGGTGTGGGCATCCTAGTAAACTCAGAAGGGCCAGCCTCAGTATCAGGAATGAACTGGGTATCTGGTGAAGCTGCCCTGAAGTCATGTACAGGAGAAGATGGACCTTCTTCTTCTACTCTGCCTTCAGTTCTGTCTTCAGCTCTTTCCTCAGCTCTCTCCTCAGCTCTTTCTTCTGAGCCCTTGATCCAACCACCAACAGTCTTTGTAATTCCCATTCGGTGCAGGCTGTGTTGGTTGAAAGTGTCCACATGTGAGAGCTTGGTAGGTGTCTCCCCCTCACAGCTAACTCCAAACCTCCTAAAAACTCTAGTAAGGGCCATACCATAAGGCAAGTGTGCCTTGGATCTGTTCAAAGTTTCTCTCATGGCCTCTATCATAAGTGTAGGGAGGTTTAGGGGGGTTGAGAGGGACCTTGAGCAGGTACTGAAACTAGATTGGGAACAGTGGAAGACTGAGCATGCCTTTTCTTTCGGACAATTTCCTCAGGCTCTCGGATTGATTTCCTTCTTTGGGGAAGTTTCATCTTTGGAGCCATATCCAATAAGGTAGCAGACAAGAAGACTTGAATTCAGTGGAGGAGGGATCACAAAAGAGTAAAGAAGAATTTTGGTGGAGAAAAGAAGTGGATTTTGAATGAACGGTGAAGTTCTAGGGCACGTTCCACCCGCGCCTAACACTGCGAGAAAGCACAGAAAAATCCTTTTCAAGGAGGCGATTTTTGGTGGAGAGGAGGAGGGAGAATTGCCTCAGAATTGATCCTTGGATTTGGAGCAAAAAGAGTTGGAGAGGACGGCTTTCGGAAGGAAGACGACGAGAAGATGAGTCGTCTCATAAACAAGGTTTCCCGTTTTAAAAACAATGAACCCGATGGAAGTTGGTGGGATTTACAAGTTTGCCATTGAGTCGACTCATGGGGGTCGACTCATCAAGTTCAGAAAATCAGGAAAAATGCAAATAAATTCCAAAAAAATTCAAAATTTTGGGAGAAAGAATTTTGCTCAATGATAAGTTTTTAGAGTGATAAAACTGAGCTTTTGGAATCAGGATAGTTGTTGGAAATTGAGCTCTAAGAATATTTGATAATAATTAAGAGAAGTTTAGGCAAATGGATCTAGAATTCCTAGATTTCTCTTAATTTCACAGAATCTATCCTCACTAAGGGCCTTTGTAAAGATATCGGCTAATTGATTTTCAGTGCAAACATATTCAAGAATTATATTTTTGTTTTGAACATGTTCTCTTATGAAATGATGTCTTATCTCAATATGTTTAGATCTTGAGTGTTGTATTGGATTTTTAGATAGATTTATAGCACTTGTATTATCACATTTTATTGATGTTTCATTAAGTTTGATTCCAAAATCTTCGAGTTGTTGCTTAATCCACAAGATTTGAGCACAACAACTTCCGGCTGCAATGTATTCGGCCTCAGCCGTAGATAGTGCCACCGAATTTTGTTTCTTGCTAAACCATGAGATTAGGTTAACTCCAAGAAATTGGCAAGTTCCACTTGTGCTTTTTCTATCTAATTTACATCCAGCAAAATCAACATCAGAATATCCTAACAAATTAATTTGTGAGTCCTTAGAGTACCATAACCCTATAGTTTGTGTACCATTTAAGTATCTAAGGATTCTTTTAACAGCATTCAAATGAGATTCCTTAGGATTAGATTGATATCTTGCACATAAGCAAACACTAAACATGATATCAGGCCTACTTGCAGTTAAATATAATAATGAGCCAATCATACCTCTATAGTATTTTAAGTCTACGCTTTTACCTTCATCATCCTTGTCAAGCTTACATGAGGGACTCATTGGTGTGCCAATTGGTTTGTAGTTCTCCATTCCAAATCTTTTGAGTAGTTCCTTGGTGTACTTGCTTTGGGTGATGGAGATTCCCTCTTTTGATTGTTTGATTTGGAGTCCGAGGAAGAAGGTGAGTTCTCCCATCATGCTCATCTCGAACTCTCCCTGCATAAGCTTAGCAAAGTCTTGACAAAGGGATTCATTGGTAGACCCAAAAATTATGTCATCAACATAAATTTGTATAATTAGCATATCATTTTGGTTTCTTTTAATAAATAGAGTTGTATCCACATTGCCTCTTGAGAAACCATTATTTAGTAGAAATTTGCTTAGCCTTTCATACCATGCTCTAGGTGCTTGTTTTAGACCATATAAAGCTTTATTTAATCTAAAGACATGATTGGGAAAAGCATGATTTTCAAATCCAGGGGGTTGTTCTACATATACTTCTTCAGAAATATATCCATTTAAAAATGCACTTTTAACATCCATTTGAAATAGTTTGAATTTCATAAAGCAAGCATAAGCAAGTAGAAGTCTAATGGCTTCTAATCTAGCAACAGGTGCAAAGGTTTCATCAAAATCAATTCCTTCTTCTTGATTATATCCCTTAGCAACCAGTCTTGCTTTATTTCTAATTACATTTCCATGCTCATCTAATTTGTTTCTAAAGACCCATTTTGTGCCAATTATTGAATAATCTTTAGGTCTTTTCACTAAGGTCCAAACATTATTTCTTTCAAATTGACTGAGTTCTTCTTGCATAGCATTAATCCAGTTATGATCATTTTCAGCTTCTTCAAAAGTTTTAGGTTCAAGTTGAGATACAAAAGCACAATGATTAAGTACATCTCTAAGTGAAGAACGTGTTTTTACCCCATGCATAGTATCACCGATAATTAATTCCTTAGGGTGGTTGTGAACATACCTCCATTCCTTGGGTAAGTCATTTGTACCTTGAGGTTGTTCTTGAATTTCTTCACCTTTGTCATTTTGTTCATCTTCTTGATCCTTGTCTTCTGGAGTTGCTGAATCTTTCAGAGTGATCTCCTTCATACCTTCTATTAGTGGATCTGCATCATCAACACCCTCATTCTTCCTTGAAGGAAGATCGTTAGATTCATCAAAGACAACATGTATGGACTCCTCAACTACTAAGGTTCTTTTGTTGAACACTCTAAATGCTTTACTAGTGGAGGAGTAACCTAGAAGGATTGCTTCATCTGATTTTGCATCAAATTTACCAAGTTTTTCTTTGTCATTATTTAATACAAAACATCGGCAACCAAAAACATGAAAATAGGCAATATTTGGTTTTCTTCCTTTCCAAAGTTCATAGGGGGTTTTCTTTAAAAATTGTCTTATTAAAGCACGATTTAAAATGTAACATGCTGTGTTAATAGCTTCCGCCCAAAAATATTTTGGAAGGTTGCTTTCACAGAGCATGGTACGGGCCATTTCTTCTAAGGTTCTATTTTTCCTTTCAACTACCCCATTCTGTTGGGGTGTTCTAGGAGCAGAGAAGTTGTGGCCAATTCCATTTTCATCACAAAAATTTTCAAAGTCATGATTTTCAAATTCTGTTCCATGATCACTTCTAATATTTTGAATTGAAAACCCTTTTTCATTAGTGACTTTTCGATGAAATTTCGTGAAAATTTGAAAAGTTTCATTTTTGTGAGCTAAAAAGAAAATCCAAGTAAAACGAGAGTAATCATCAATTAATACAAATCCATATCGTTTTCCTCCTAGACTAGTGGTTTTAGTTGGTCCAAATAAATCCATATGTAAGAGCTCTAAAGGTCTAGAAGTTGAAATAGTGTTTTTGGATTTAAATGATACTCTAGTTTGTTTACTTAATTGGCATGCATCACAAATTCTATCCTTTTCAAAATTCAATTTTGGCAAACCGAGAACTAAATCCTTTTTGATTAATTTTGAAAGAGAATGCATGCTGATATGTGCAAGTCTACGATGCCACAGCCAACTAGTCTCATTTATTTTAGCATTTAAGGAAACTAGGTATTGCATGTCTAATTTAGTTAAATCATTCAAGTCTACCATATAAACATTGCCATGCCTATGTCCTATAAATTTAATGCCATCGTTAATAGGACTGGTCACAATGCATACAGATGATTCAAAACTTACTTTATACCCTTTATCACAGAATTGACTAATGCTAAGTAAGTTATGCTTTAAACCTTTAACAAGTAAAACATTCTCAATGTATTTGGAGGGAGTGATACCAATGTTACCTATCCCGATGATCTTTCCTTTGCCATTATCTCCAAAGGTGACCATCCCTCCATCCTTAGCATCAAGCGTGATGAATTGTGATTCATCACCAGTCATGTGTCTCGAGCATCCGCTATCAAGATACCATTTCCTGTTTCCTTCTTGGGATGCTAGACACACCTGCAAGCACAGATCAAGTTTCTGTCTTAGGTACCCAAGCTTTCTTGGGTCCTTTCAGGTTAGTCAGAATGGTTCCTTTTGGAACCCATATTTTCTTTGTGTTTGCATATTTGTTAATAAGACATATGTATGATTTATATCCTATTCTTCCACATTTAAAACAAGTAATATTTGTAGGCTTTTTGCTTGAATAATTTGCATAAATATCCTTCAAAAATTTTTGTTTCTTCAGGGGTTTATAACCAAGTCCAGCCTTATCATATATAGCTTTCTGATTATCAAGGATCATATTTAGTTTGTTTGAACTTAAGGTGAACTTATCTACTATAGATTTCAGCCTGTTAATTTCATCCTTAAAGTTTTGATTTTCTTGAATCAATGTGAATTTTTCAATTGAAAGAATTTCAGCTTGTTTCACTAAGGACTGATTTTCCAATTTCAGCTCTTTGTTTTTCTTCCCTAGTTTCTTTAATTCATCAATTGAATCATAGAATGCTTCATGCAATTCTTCAAAAGTAAATTCACTAGTGGATTCAGAAGTTACCTCATTTTCATGTGCCATCAGGCACAGATTGGCTTGTTCGGTTGAGGTTTCCTCGTCGGAGCTTGAGTCATCACTCGCACTCCAGGTCGCCATCATTGCCTTCTTTTTGAATTTCTTTGGACCTTTCTTCAATTGAGAACATTCGGATCTAAAATGTCCTGGCTTCTTGCACTCGTAGCATATAGGGGTTTGATCTTTCTCCTTTTCTATGCTTTGATCCCCTTTTGTAAATTTCTTTCTCATCCCCTGTTTCCTTTTTCTTAGAAACTTCTTGAATTTTCGGGTGATGAGAGCCATCTCCTCATCCTGATCTTCATCTTCAGAGTCATCTGTTTCATAATCAGGTGAAGTTGTGGATTTGAGGGCAATGGTTCTTCTCTTTTTGATTTCATCCTCTTGATGTTGCATCATGCTAAGTTCATGAGTCATCAAGGATCCAAGAAGCTCTTCTAGAGGTAGAGTGTTCAAGTCCTTTGCTTCTTGGATGGCAGTCACCTTGGCTTCCCAAGTTCTTGACAGTGACCTGAGAATCTTCTTTACAAGTTCACTGTTAGTATAAGATTTGCCAAGACTCTTTAAACCATTGATTATATCAGTAAAACGAGTAAACATAGCAGTTATGGACTCATCATGCTCTATTTTGAACAGTTCATATTTATGTACAAGCATGTTTATTTTAGACTCTTTTACTTGATTTGTTCCCTCATAGGTGACTTCTAACCTATTCCATATTTCTTTAGCAGATGCACAAGTAGAAATGCGATTAAATTCACTAGCATCTAGTGCACAATAAAGAATATTCATAGCTTTGGCATTTAATTGTGCCAATTTCTTGTCAACCTCATCCCATTCTTTCTCGGGTTTGGTTGACTCCTCACCATCTATAATCTTGGTGGGTGTGTGAGGATCATTCACTATGATACTCCACATATCATAGTCGAGTGCTTGTATGAAAATCTTCATCCGAGCTTTTCAATAGGTGTAATTAGACCCATTGAAAAGTGGAGGTCGGTTTGTTGATTGCCCCTCGGCTAGAGAAGTTCCAACATGGGTTGCCATAGATCTTTGGCTCTTTGATTGTTAGATCAAAGAAGGGCTAGAGCACTGGCTCTGATACCACTTGTTGCCCAGCTATGCAACCCAAGAGGGGGGGTGAATTGGGTTTCTAAAAAATTTTAAGCCCAACAGATAACTTATGAAGAACAAAACAATGGCTTTAAATCAATATTAATTAACTAAAGTAGTATTGCAAGGATATAATAAAGAAATAAGATAAAGCGATAAAGCACACCACAAATACAAGGATTTATAGTGGTTCGGTGCTAACCTTGCACCTACATCCACTCCCCAAGATCCCACTTGGGAATTTTAATCCACTATCCTTTGTATTCAACCCGAATACAAAACGTCGGAAACTCCGACACTAGCTATCCCAAGCTAGAATACAAGACGTCAGAAACTCCGACCCTAGCTATCCCAAGCTAGAACACTTGTTTCCCGGATACAAGCAAACCCAAAACACTCCGATTTCAGGTTCGGATCAACCTTTCCTTGTTTTGGAAATCCTCCAAAAACAAGAGCAAAAACTCACAAAGAGTAAGAATATTTAGAGCACAGATGAATACAATAACAGCTCCTTAAATGAGCAAATATAACAATAAAAGCTTTACTCAAATGAAGAACCCCTTTTTCAGATTTTCTCAAGATGAATGAACGGTTGAACGCTTGAGAAGAGGTTGATTGTTGATTGAAGATCTCTTGAAAGCTTTGAACGATCTCTAGATCAAGGTTGAAAACAATCGACTTGAAAGATTCTCTCTTTGAGCTCTTGCTTTTCTTTTTCACAAACTCTCTTGAATATTGTGGATCCTCTCTCTTCTTCTTGAATATTTCGTTGATCTCAGATTTCGGATCCTCTCTTCTCTTTTGATCTCACGTTTGATCTCCCGATTTCCACTCTTTTTCTTTGCAATTTGATCTACTATTTAATCTGCAATTTCCTTTCACCATTTTAAGCATTTTATGGCATTAGTAGCAAGAGAAAACAATTTAGGCAGATAAAGAGCTGTTAGAGGATTTTTAGGAAGCATAAATGGCAATTAAAACGGGCAAAAAAATAGCCGTTGCTGACATTTCCCGTCGTAGGGGTCGACTCATGAGTCGACTCATGCATCAGGAGTCGACTCATGAGTCGACTTCTGTTGCAAAGATCAGAAACTTGGATTTCTGGATTTTTTGGCCCAAATCAGCAGAGGTCGACTCATGAGTCGACTCATGCCTTGTGGGTCGACTCATGAGTCGACTCACAGGTCGTGCCAAGCCAAAAATCTAGCGTGCCATGGGAATTTTTTGCGTGCCATTCAGCTCATAGTGCCATGAGTTGACTCATGAGTCGACTCATGCACTTCAAACCTTCATAACTTCAAAAATATAAGTCCAAACACAATGAAATTTTCATCAATAGATTTCAAATCATTTGTTCTACCAAATGGTACTATCAAATCAGGATTTTAGTGAAATTATGATTTTGCCCTTGAAGAGCATAAGGACTTTTTCAATTGTTTGTATCCCTTCAATCTGCTTTGTAATCATCAAAATCAATCTAGGAGCAACAATCAAAATTATTTTAATTTAAAATTATAAAAATTTAGATTTGATCAAAATAGATTTTATAATTTAATGTAAAAAGTTTACATGAGAAAATATTTCAAAATCTCAACCATGTTGATGCAAAAACTTAATTAGGAATTAAGTATTGGATTGATTGGATCTAGAATTGTGAATTGAGATCTAATGATATTACATAAAATATAGAGCATGGGTTAACTCAAATCAGATCTTTTAATTGGGTTAGACCTAAGATTAGAATCAAAAAATTAATTGACCATATAAAGAAATTGATTAAGTTCAACCAAATATTGAATTAGATTAATCAAGATTTCTCTAATACAATAGTTGTAGATGGTCAAGTCCATATCTTTGATTAAACCAAATGGATCTTGATTATGGCTTAGTGGTTTAATCCGAATCATTAGGTTGGTCAAATCAAAACTAATTAACCAATTATGTCTAAGATAAGTTTGGCATTTCGATCAATGATTTTTAATTGGGAGCGGCTTATCTGACCATTTTGATGGTATCTAAGGCAAGCTTAGCAGACCCTCCCACCAATCTCATTTACCTGACCAGTTTGATGAATTATATTTTGATTAAATTGCTAAGTGATTCGAGTTAGCCCATGCCATTAAGGTTGATCAGTGTAACTAATCTAGGTGCCAATTCAATCAGTATGACTCTAATCCGATTTAATGACTTGATAAAATCAGTGAGGGGATTATGGTCTATTGATTGATCTTTTTTGCTCTTTTCTCTAAATTGATTAAACTTTTTAAATTATTAGATCTCTAAAATGAGCTAGTTATGGGGATAACTAGATCATAACCTTCTATTAAGGTGAATGATAATGGATCCATTATTTCTAATTGACATTGTGGGTGCCATTCATCTAGTGTTCTCTCTGAATGTTGGAATTATCATTCATCATATGATGACTCTATTATACTATCTGATGAATGATTGGGTTGATCGAGCCATCTTCGGGCCTGATCATTCTTTGATTAGAATCACTAAGTAGGTCCATATTAATGGTTTGACCTAACCGAAACTTTCAATAGAGGCCCATCGCCTATTGAAATAAAATCTAAAGCTAAATTAACTACTAGAAATTATTTTAAAAAATAATTGGTTGAGAACCTACCCATAGATGCATATGGATTGATCGAGCTACCTTCGGACCTGTATGCAGTCTGTGTGGATTCTAATACCCGCTAAGGGATTAAAGTAATTCTTTGAATTGGAGGTAGAGGCTATCAATTCATATAAAATAGTGAGAAAATCTTTAGACTAAAGTCTATATCTTTAGGATTAATAAATTTATATACTGATTAAATTTTTATTTTTTCTTATGTGTGCATATATGGCCTCAAATTTATCACTCCAATCACTGTTAGATAGTGAGAAGTTAAATGGATCAAATTTTGATAACTGATATTAAAAACTCAAAATCATCTTGGAGCACGAGCAGATCCTATATGTGATTATAGATCTGACACTTGAAGAGCCCACTCCTAACGCTCGTGGTGTGGTTTGAGATACTTATTTGAAATGGCTCAATGATCGTACCATGATTTGCTGTATAATGTGGACCTCTATGAACAATGAGTTCAGCCAAAAATTCAAAGAAGCTCAGCCAAAAAAAATGTTCTAAGTGTTGAGAGATTTCTTTGGTACTCCCGATGATGTAGAGCAGCACATGACTAGTTG
Organism: Elaeis guineensis; assembly: GCF_000442705.2. NCBI lineage: Eukaryota > Viridiplantae > Streptophyta > Magnoliopsida > Arecales > Arecaceae > Elaeis > Elaeis guineensis. Next base: position 71,421,160 of record NC_025998.2, read on the forward strand.
TGCCATTTTCAACACTCGGATGAGGGAGAGAGCATCTATCACCGATCATGTCTTGTGCATGATTGAACAGATCAAGAAACTGAGCAAGCTCGGCATCCCCTTGCACGAACAGCTGGGGAAGAATGTGATCCTGAACTCCCTGTCCAAGTCTTATCTGTCGTTTTTTAATCATTTTAAAATGACGAAGCCTGTAGTTAATTACCACGATCTATTGGAATTGCTACATACTTTTAAGAAGGATGAGCAGCTCCATAAGGAGATGGTGAATATAGTGGGAGAATCTTTTTTGGATAGTCATCATCCCTTTAAGAAAGAAAAAAAGAAGAAAAAAAAGAAGATGCAAGGTGCTGGGAGTCAGTCCTAGAAACTCAAGTTCAAGGCTGATCAAAGTCAGACAGAGTGTTTCTTTTGCAAGAAACAGAATCATTGGATGAGGAACGATCCTCTGTATATAGCTTTCCTTGATCCAAATAGACCAAAGAAGAAGAAATAATCAGTTGCTGGATAAGGTACTTATGTGAAAATACCTTGTAACTTCTCTCTTTTTGATACAATGATCTGGGTATTGGATACCGAAAGTCCTATTGATATTTACAATTTATTGTAGGATCTTCATATCAGTAGGAAATTTGGAGATGGCGAGAGATTCTTGAATATTGAAGATGAAAGATTAGTTATAGTTCTAGCTTTAAGAATTATCAAGCTTGTATTTGAGTCTCATTATATTGTTCTTAATAAATATCATTATTGTCTCCATTTTCTTTTGAACGTTATTTCTGTTGGCCTTTTGGCCAAGTCAAATTATGAAATATCAATAAAGAAAAATTTTTATGATATCATTTTGAATGATGTGATAATATTACATGGATAATTGAACAATGGTATGTATGTTGTATCTAGGCCTAATGTAATATATATTTCTAATAAATGCCCTAGAATAGATGATGTCACAAATGCCTACCTTTGACATTGTAGGCTAGGTCATATCAACAAGAACAAGATGAACAGGTTAGCTAAAGAAGAAATTTTTGATAAAAATAATTATGAATCATTACCTATCTGTGAGTCCTACCTACTTGAAAAAATGATCAAATTACCTTTTACTAGAAAAGGTGAACGAGCCAGTGATATTCTGTGTCTGGTACAAACTGATGTATATGGACCCATGAGCATATGTGCCAGAGGAGGGTATAGTTATTTTATTACGTTCATAGATGACCTATCTAGGTATGGGTACATCTACTTGGTTCCATAATGAAGTAGAGAAATAAACTGAAAAAAATATTAAAATTCTTCGATCTGACAGAGGGGGTGAATATTTTTTCAGTAAATTTCTAACATATCTAGGAAAAAATGAGATTCTCTCACGATAGACTCCTCCAGGGACACCATAGTATAATGGCATCTCAAAAAGGAAGAATTAAATCTTGTTGGACATGGTTCGGTCCATGATGAGGTTTGCAACTGTCGATCTCTTTTTGAGGATATACACTAGAGACAACAGCCTGTCTTGTACTCAATAATATTTTGAGTAAGTCAGTTAGTAAAATATCATATGAGATATAGTCAAGACGTAGGCCGAACCTCTCTTACTTTAAGGTCTGAGGGTGTCCGGCTTATGTTAAATGCTTACAAACCGACAAGCTCGGATCTAGGTTCGATAAGTGTAATTTTATAAAGTATCCCAAGGAAATGAGGAGATTTTACTTTTACTTGTTTGCTAAACAAAAGGTATTTATTAGCCATAAGGCATACTTTTTGGAAAAAAAATTCTTTAGTGAAGAAATAAGTGCCTCTAAAATCGAGCTTGACAAAGTTTGACAGGTAAAAGAACTGAAACCAATGATTGAATCTGAATCGGATTTGATAAGATCAAATTTGGAGCCCAATATACAAACATCTTTAAGGCGATTCGATAGAGTATCGCATCTGTTGGACAGATACTTAGGTTTCTTGATCCGGGATGGAGATCCTGTTGAGCTCGATGAGAATAATAAGGATCCAATCATCTACATGGATGTGATGTAGAGGTCTGACTTTGATAAATAGCTTGAAGCCATGAAATTCAAAATAGAGTCCATGAAGGTCAGTGATGTATGGACATTAGTTGATCCACCTAAAAGGATTAAACCTATAGGGTGTAAGTAGGTCTTCAAAAGGAAAAGGGGTGCTGATGTGAAGGTGGAGACCTATAAAGTCTATTTAATTATCAAGGGTTATCGTCAGTATTATGGTATTGACTATGACAAGATATTTTTACCTGTGGCAATGCTCAAATCCATTCAGATCATGCTTGTGATAACAACATACCTGGACTATGAAATCTGACAAATGGATGTGAAGACAGCTTTCTTAAATGAAGAGTTGAATGAAGAGGTGTATATGATATAATCTGAAAGGTTCACATCCACAGATGAGTCCAAGATGTGCAAGCTTCAGAGATCTATTTATGGATTGAAACAAGTATCTCGAAGTTGGAACATATATTTTGATAAGGTAATCAAAATATATGGCTTCATTAGGAATGGAGAAGAACCCTGTATATATAAGTGGGTTAATGATTCAATAATTGTATTTCTTATTTTGTATATGGATGATATTTTTTTAATAAAAAATGATGTTTCTACATTATAGAGAATAAAAGTATGGCTGTCGTCATAATTCTTCATGAAGGATCTGAGAGAAGTAGCCTACATCCTAGAGATGAAGATCTATAAGGATAGATCTAAGAGGTTGCTCGGACTCTCTCAATCTACATACATAGGTACCATATTGAAATGGTTCAGCATTGAGAATTTTAAGAAAAACTATCTTTTGATAGGCCATAAAATTTCTCTCTCGAAGAAAGATTGTCTGACAACCCCTCAAGAGAGAGAGCATATAAGTAGAGTTACATATGCTTCGATAGTGGGTTCTATAATGTACGTGATGATATGTACAAGATCAGACATGGCATACTCACTAGGGGTAGTGAGTAGATACCAGTCTGATCCAGGAGAGAACCACTGAAAGGTCATAAAGATCATTCTTAAGTATTTAAGAAATACTAAAGACCAGTGGCTTGTGTATGGTAAAACTAACTTGAAACTAGTGGGATTCACCGACTCCAGCTTTCAGTCAGACCATGATGATAGCAAGAGTATATCAGATTATATTTTTATCCTAAATAGTGGAGCGATCCACTAAAAAAATTTCAAGCAGCACATTGTGGCTGACTCTGTTTGTGAAGTGGAGTATATCACGGTATCCGATGCTGCGAAAGAAGCTATATGGTTGCAAAAATTCATCGACGAGCTTGAAGTGGCACCCTCCATTGATAGCCCTGTCTTGTTATACTATGACAATACTGGAACCATTGCTCAAGCCAAAGAGCCTAGGTCCCATCAGTGCACCAAGCATATTCTGTGCCGCTATCACCTTATCTGAGAGATCATAGATTGAGGTGATGTCGACCTTCAGAAGATCAACAGGAAGGAGAATCTAGCCGATCTATTTACTAAAGCTCTCAGAATCAAGGAGTTCGATGATCATAAGTCGAAGATGGGTATACGATACTGTACCGATTGGCTTTAGTTCAAGTGAGAGTTGTTAGAAAATGTGTCCCAAAATCAATCGTCAGTCTGTTGATGATTGTACTTATTCTTGTAAATTATACATAAATTTTTATTAATGAAAGTTATTTAGCTTTTTCATTACAAATTATCTATCTTAGAACTCCTGTGTTGTAATGAAATCTTTAGGACTATAATTAATCGATAAAAGAAAATTTATCGTTTAGTCCTTAAAAGTATTCATGATCAAATGATATGTTATTAATAGGATGATAGTAATATCGAGTTTAAATCATTTTGTGGCATATAAGTTGGTTGTCCTCTTAACCAAAAAGTGAGAAGATATTGTTATGGCACGCAAATGGAATGTAGGAGTACATTCGCATCAAATGTGACCATTTGTCGAGCACTCTACTGTCAAGAGTAGCTCATGAAGGATATGGATACAAGTGTCTCTTCGATCTGAAATCATCATGGTGACTTGTAAGCAACTCATTATACTTTAGTATCAAACCATCTGAGTTTCTAATTTAGTGATGAAAGAATATTGGGTGCAGTCAAGTACTTATAAAGTCGGTATGTGAGTCAAGAAGGAATTGACTTTTCTGAATTAGTAGGATATATGCATCAGTGTATTTCAATTTAGTAAAATTTTGATCAGAATAATCCATGTGATGAATTTGAAAGATTGACATACAATGTGGTCGATTAAATTAGGGTTGATAGTTAAACCCTAGGTCACCTTGAGTATTGGGTCAAAGGGATGAATTATACGGTAACCATATGCCAATAGGTTCCAGAATATTGCTTTGCAATCCTTCGACCTATCTGGATGTTGGATCATCATTGCTAGATGGTTACATCGATTAGTACAGAAAGTTATTTCTATGCTACTAGCTTAGGTTCAAACCTATGGGGTCACATGCATTAGAAGATTTGGTTAGATCTAATGGTTGAAGAGTCCAATTGGATTGTGACTCTAGTGAGGAGTCCTATTGGGACTGGAACTTTGGAAGAGAGTCCTACTGGACTAGGACTCTGTTGGGTTTTAGTGATACAGTGAAATATAAATTTTAAAAATTTTAACATGGATTCAACAATTGAAAACAAAGTTTAATATTTAAACTAGTCTCCGGAACACAAAAGTCATAGAAACCCCATGATGATTACAATCAAACGATCAAAAAATATATATATCAGAAAGAAATCAGAAGTTATATACCAATAAGAAAACCATGATCTGGTAACTTTGAGACCTCTACAAGACTCCAAAGTAGAAGCTCTCCAATGGTGATCCACACAGGATTGATCAAGGCCCTTCCCAACTCGACATAGTACTGCAGCCTTCTTCACAAGTGTACTGCCGATTGTCCTTTGCAGGAACTGATTGCACCACAGCTTGTATGCTATCATGACCTCCACTAAGACCTATTTAGGAACTCTTTCTTAAAAGATCTCACCACACACAAATTAGATTTTATATTCAACACATGAACAATCTAATTTTTTGGACAAGCATCTCATGCTTTCCATTTTCTCTCTTCCCTTTTTTTCTATTTTTCTCTCTCTTTTTCTTGTCTTTATCCAAACTTTTTTCTCTCTTTTTTCTCTCATCCTCCAGCCCAAAATCAGCCAAATATAGCATGTTGAACCAAGGTGTAGCATCCCCTTTAAATAGGTAACAAAGGGGCACTTATCCAACTCCAAGTGATGCCAACCTTTGGCATCCCAACTTCACCATGCAGTGAAAATAAATCACCATAATAAAATGGCATGTGAAGAAGTTTAGGAGTAGAAGGACTCTTCCTTCTCTAGTCCCATAAATTCTAGGCATGTAATAATTAAGAGATTAGGGAGAAAAAAATAATGTCAGGCACAAACACATCTCATGTGACGTCCCTAGTCTTTCACAAAGAATAAATTCTTCGTATAAAAGTTTTTGGGTGTGGAAGAGCCTTCAAGCAGAAGGACTCCTCCACTCCTGTGCCAACAAATCTCCAGGAGCCATCACAAGGTGCATGAAGTAAAGGAAATGCGTGGAAAAGGGAGGAATTAAGAGTCCAAAGTGAAATAGACTCTTCCATTTCATCGCCCAAATATAAGGTGGCGTCCAAATTAATTTGGCATGGAGTTCCTTCCAAAAGGACTCCTTCTCCTCTTCCATGCCCACACATCCCATAGCACCATCAGATGGTGCACAAAAAATAAGAAACGAGTGAAACTTGGTAATAAAATTAAGAGTAGATGAGAAGGACTCTTCCTTCTCATCACCATTTATTTTGGGCATGATAATTAATTTATGCATGGCTTTTGCATGGAGGAGATGGATCACACATGGAACACTTCCATAAAATCTAAATCAGCAATCTATTTAAATATAGATTCAAACCCAATCACATTAGGTCAAAGCAACAAGCAAAGGGTTAGCACAAACACATTTGCACTGAACCCAATTGGAAATTTGGGTTAATTCATATGCTAACAATTTAATTAACCCATTGAATTTATAATAAATTTAAATAGATTGGACCAAAATCAAATCTCTATTGTGTGTGATCCATGGGATTCTAAATCTAGCCAGCAGTAGACTAAGACTCTCAACATAATCCTAATCCAATTGGATTAGGTTAGCTCAAGAGTCTCAAACAACTAGGACTCTTCCTAATTAATTTTAAAATTAAATTTTTTTGATTCTGATGAGTTCACAAATCAAGATTGACATCTAGCAATATATCATGACTATCCAAAAAATTTAAAATTTAGTAAAAATATCAAAATTATCCTTCTATAGTGAGTTACCATGTAATTCAATCCTTCGATCACACAACATTCCGAAAAGGCCATGGGTATGAAAATATGTCAAACCTAAATATCTATCCATATGTATCTCAATCTGATAATGATGACTTAGTTAATGAACTAGTAAAAATTTTTCTACTGTTCATCCCTGCTCTGGCCAGAGACTCTCAAAGTCACCATCCTATAAGATCACATAGGATATTCTCTCCTCCTTATAAGGAGTGATCGATTCTTTATTGACCATTCACAACCTTCATGCACACTTCACCATATCCAAAATATCCCACACATATCTCAAAGTAAGGTGTTAAAGAATAAACCAAAGTAAGGGTCAATATACACAAGGTACCATGATGATCTCAGATCAAAGGATCACATGCACCACTCCCACTAAAGAACCATCTATTGATATACTGTAAGGCTTCATCAGATGTTCTTTTATAGGTTAGTTTCGTGAACTCATTCGCTAATGAGCAGCTACATCCTTGTATTAGTGTCACCACATATGTGATTATGAGATCAACCATCCTCTCCATCAAGCATACATAGAATGTACCAGTCTTACCGACATCATCAATCTTTGACTCGATGATCCAATGACTGAGAATATTTTAGATTGGGGCTATCAAGATTTTAAGTCTTATTGGCATGATCTCATCATGGTCCTAAAATTATTATCCTAATCTATGAGGTTTATCATAATAAAAAAAAAATAATGCAGAAAATGATAAAACATAATACCTCATAAATAAAAATAACTAATGTCATGCAAATGAGTAGAAAGTTCATAAAAAAAAAGTCCCTTCGTATCCCTATGTGATTGGCTTGTAAGGCACTATTTTTTCAATCTTCCACTTGCACTAAAGCCAATCGCCCCTGTACCTGATGCCTATGCAATCAGGATGGCGATTACGCTGCTGCTATGTAAGGCTTAGTGAACTGATCCATTATAATATTCTTAATACTAACTCATTTTATGATCATATCATGAATGAGGTGAAAGTGCCTAGGATGTGCATCAATTCCTAGTGAGACCACACCCAACTTAGTGATGAACCCTTTCATCTGGCGACTTTCCTTAGTAATCTTTACTAACAACATTTAACTGAAATAAATATAGTTAGCTATTTGAAACTTTTCCAATTCACTGCTCTTTTAGTACTTCTCAAGTACTTTGAGAATACTTTTCATAGTTTTCAAAATATTTTATCAAAAATCTGTCTGAAATCAATGATTATGCACAAGGCATACATTAAGCTTGGTACATTGAATATATGGGTAAATAAACTCCTTTACATCCATTCATGTGGAACTCCTTCAACATAAAATTCATGTACCTAGACTGGAACAAGCCTAACATCCACTTAAATCTATCCCTATAGATGTCAAAAAATATTGGATGCTTAACCCAAGTTTTTTCCATTAAAATATTGTGATAAGCAAGCCATTGACCTAGTGAAATATTAGGACCCCCTTTTCAATATGCTGTATGTCACCCACATACATAATCAAGAAGTTAGTGTGACTCCAACTAGTCTTCTTGTACACACACATGGTTCATCTATATTTGATAAAGTCAAATATTTTGACCGTCTTATCAAAAATAGAAGTACCTACTCCTTAATACCTGTTTGAATCCATAAATGTATTTGCCTCCCACTAGAGACAACTTCTCTAGATGGTGTGTGGTAATAGCAAAAATTCAGATTGACATCCCTGTTAGGTCATACACATAGATGCTTCAACCATAGTCCATACTTGGTTGATATATAGGGAGTCCATTTCGGATATTATGGTTTCAAGCCAACTATCAGAGTCTCTACTCATGACGATCTCCGAATAGGTCAAGGAAACACCATTCTCAATGATGTATGGTGTATCATCATTCTTAATGACAAACCATATTTGAGTGGTACATTACACACTCAATTGACCTTTGATGAGGTGTGTATCATGGTTGTGCCTCATCAATGAGCACATCTGGTTGAGGATCAACTTATGGACACTCCACAGGTTATGATAAGATAGTTCATAGATTTTGAACTTTTCAAGTTCAATTATCCTCCCACTATCCCTTTCTTAGAATTTTTTTTTCTAAAAGGTGGCATACCTACTGATAAAACACTTTTATCAAGTAGTGTGGTAGAAGTAGTATCACATAGTACTCTTAGGATAACCTATAAACTAATATATATATATATAAACTTGTTTTAGTACAAAACTTATGTACATCAACACTTTTCACATAAGTTGGGTAACCTGCTTTTTGTCATTTTTATATCTCATATGGAGTGCTAGTAACAGATTTTGATGATATCTAACATATACAATAATTTCTAAGATATTTTTCAGAATGAGACAATAAGATTTATGAAGCATTTTAGAGAACACATCATACACATATAAAGTGTCTGAAGGAACCAGATCTAGAGTTTCAGGGTTAGATCTTGAAACTTTTTCAAGATCAGGCAGCGGAAGACTAAAATAAATCAAAATTTGTCTTATAAAATTAGAGAATCCCTAGATCTAAGATCCTACTACATGATTATTATATGATATTAAATCAAAAATTAAAATATAAAGAGCAAGAACTACATGTTGATCATATCAACATGTTTCTATACTACATCTAATGTATGTAAATATAATAGATCAGATCTAATACCTTGCAAGTTAGACGTTTTAACTTTGCTGATCTATGCTTGAGAATGATGTTGCAAGCTACATATGTATCCGGCCTCTAGGAGTCATCCACACGATCCATGAATCATGATTAGAAGTCCTGATCTAGAAAATCAGCACAGTATGCTAGTACTGTGCTGATCATTCTTCGATGGTCGATCAGATGTCTCCTTCTTGATTTAGACTCTTTCAAAGATGAGAAGTAGGACAAGAAGTTTTAGATATGAGACACTCTCAGAAAACTCATAGATGGAGGAAGGAAAGAGGTGAACTCAGCAACCATAGAAGAAGTCCCTCTTCTTCTTCTCTTTGCTGTAACCCAGACACCTAGTTTTGTGTCTATTATATCTCCACACCCCAACACTCTTTCTCTCTAATTTTTACATAGCCCAAAGATCTCTCAATGCTCTATAATTTAAAAAAATCTTAAGAAAAAATTTATCTTAAATAAAGAGATATGAAGAATCCTTATCTAGGTCAAATACCTAGTCAAGAAAAATCCAAACAGGGCAAGACAAGTGGTGCCCAACTCTTGGGCGCCCCCTCCTTCTTTTTCTATTATGAACTATCAGAAAAGGGCACACAATATGTGTCATAAAAGTCACAAAAATTTTTAAAAAAATCTGGATAAAATCAGTACCATAAGAAAAGAGTTTTGATTTCTTAAAATTCTATCTTATAGAATTTGAAATCCAAACTAATTCCTACTTTGACTTGGTCCACAACCACATTCCATGTAAGAGAGAAAGAGTGAAAAGCTTTGGGCATGCATGAAGGCCTGGGAGAGAAGGTTTTGTCGCACAAAATAAGAGAGAGTAGGTGTGGGGGCCTAAGGTGGTGCAAGGTGGAATCCTAGTCTTACTAGGATTCAATCTATGACTTGTTCAAACTTGGTTTCTCAAATCAAATCAAACCAAAACTAAATCAAATCAAAACCAAATCAATCCAATTAAAATAGGTCTTAACTCAATTAAGAATCTAATTTAATTAGATTAAATTAGATTTAAATCTGATTTAATTTTCTAATTGAATTAGAAATTAGGTCGACCCAAGTCCAAATTGAACTAGGACTAGTTTTTTCTTGCACTTGGCTTATCCAATAAATCAATTGGACTTGATCCAATCAAGCTTAAACTAAATCTAATTAAATTATATTTAATTAGACTTAATCTAATATCAATCGTATTGATCGTTTAACCCTAAAATGATTCTTAATCGTTGATCAACCATCCGATCAGATCGTAAACTCTAATGTATGTGACCTTATAGGTCTAAACCTAAGCTGGTAGCATAGAAATAAATTTTTATACCAATCGAAGTGACCAACTAGCAATGGTACCCGACTGTCGGATAGGTCGAATGTGTAGAATAACATCCTTAGAACCCATGCGGATATAGTTTTCATATAATTCATTTTTTTGATCAAAATGCTCATAGGACACCTCAGAGTTCCACTGTCAACTCTGATTAGGTTGTCCATATTATATTTCAAAATATCAAATCCATCTGATGGATTATCCTGGCCAAAGTTTTACTAAATTGAAATACAGCGACTCATTCTTCTCCAACTCTTGGAGTGGTTAATCCCATCTTAATCACACTCTGACTTTGTAAGTACTTGACTGTGCCCAGAAGCCTTCCATCACTGAATTAAAAATTTAATTAGTCCAGTACCAAAGCACAGTGAGTTGCTTGCAAGTACTGAGGTGATCTCAGGTCTAAGGGATACTTATACCTATATCCCATCAGAGACATTCTCGACAGCAGAATGCTCTGAAGTTGGTCACATTCAATAACGATGTACCCTTATATCTCACCTGTATGCCATACCAGTATCTCCACACTCCTTGATTAAGAGGATAACCAACCCATATGGCCTACAGCGACCTACGCTTGATAGAAGCTGTCATCCTTATTAACAGTCTATCATTTGGTCGTGAACAGTTTTAAGGACTAATCGATAAATTCTCTCTTTATCGAACCTAAATAGTCCTAAGAACTTCATCACAACAACGGAGTTCATTAGAAGATGACAAATTATGATAAAAATACCAAAAATATATTTTATTTATTAATAAATTAATTACAATACAAGGTTGCTCAATCGTTAACAGGTTGATGATTGGCTTGTGGGACATATTTTTTAACAACTCCCACTTATCCTAAAACCACTCGGCACAGTATCTAATACTCATCTTCGACTTGTGGTTGTCGAACTTCTTTATCGCCAGGGCTTTAATGAAGGGGTCGGTTAGATTATCCTTTCCATCAATCTTTTAAAGGTCGACGTCACCTTTATCTATGATCTCCCAGATCAGGTGGAAGCGATGCAAAATGTGCTTCGTCTGCTGGTGTACTTTGGGTTTCTTCGTCTGAGCAATGGCACTAGTGCTGTCGCAGTAGAGCAGGATCGGACCATCGAGGGAGGATGCTACTCCAAGCTCGGTGATGAATTTTCTCAGCCACACAGCTTTTTTCACAGCATCCGATACTGCGATGTACTCTGCCTCACAAATAGAGTCAGCCATAATATGCTGCTTGGAACTCTTCCAGCAGATGGCTCCACTATTTAGAGTAAAGATATAACCCGACATGCTTCTACTGTCATCATGGTCAGATTGAAAGCTAGAGTCTGTGAACCCCACAAGTTTTAGATCTGACTCGCCATAAACCAACCATTGGCCTTTAGTATTTCTCAAATACTTAAGGATGGTTTTAACCACTTTTCAGTGGTTTTCTCCAGGATCAGATTGGTATCTACTCACTACTCCTAGTGAGTATGCCACATCTGACCTTGTACATGTCATGGCATACATGATAGATCCCATGATCGAAGTATATGGGACTCTACTCATATGCTCTCTCTCTCTTCAGGAGTTGTCGGATAATCCTTCTTAGAGAGAGAAATTTCATGATCTATCGGTAGATAGCCCTTCTTGAAATTCTCCATGCTGAACCTCTTCAGCACAGTGTCTATGTACGTGGACTGGGATAATCCAAGCATCCTTTTAGATCGATCTCTATAGATCTTCATCCCTAGGATGTAGGATGCTTCACCCAAGTTCTTCATGGAGAACTGTGATGACAACCAAACTTTTATTCCCTTAGTGTGGGGATGTCATTCCTGATTAAGAGAATATCATCTATGTACAAGACAAGGAATACCACAACTGGACCATTTATCTATTTATAGATGTAGGGCTCTTCTCCGTTCTTAATGAAGCCATACGTTTTGATCACCTTATCAAAATACATGTTCCAAATCCGAGAAGCTTGCTTCAATCCATAAATGGATCTCTAAAGCTTGCAAACCTTGGACTCATCTGTGGATGTAAACCCTTTAGGTTGTATCATATACACCTCTTCGGTCAGCTCTCCATTCAGAAAAGCTGTCTTTACATCCATCTGTCAGATCTCATAATTCAGATAGGCAGCTATTACAAGCATTATCCGAATGAATTTGAGCATTGCCATAGGGGAGAATATCTCATTATAGTCAATACCATAATGTTGATGATACCTCTTGACAATCAGATGGGCTTTATAGGTCTCTACCTTTCCGTCTGTGCCCCTCTTCCTTTTGAAGACCCATTTACACCCAATGGGTTTAACCCCTTCAGGTAGATCAACCAATGTCCATACATTGTTAACCTTCATGGACTCCATTTCAGATTTTATGGCTTCAAACCATTTTTCAGAATCAGGTCTCTACCTTTTGGTGCCATCATTGACCAATGTCCATATCCTTTGGTCTCTTTGGGGTACCCTATGAATGTGCATTTGTCAGACCTAGATCCAAGTTTATTTGTAACTAACCGTTTGACATAGGCTGGGCACCCCCAGACCCTAAGGTGTGAAAGTGCTGGCTTACGCCCTGTCCATATCTCATATGAAGTCTTAATTATAGACTTACTTGAAATCCTATTTAACAGATAACAGGTCGATTTGAGTGCATATCTCTAGAAGGATATCGACAAGCTGGCAAAACCCATCATAGATCGGACCATATCTAACAGAGTTCGATTTCTTCTTTCAGACACACCATTATGCTGTAGTATTTCTGAAGGAGTCCATTAGGAGGGAATCTCATTCTCTCCTAAATATGTGAGAAACTCACCAAAAAGGTATTTCCCTCCTCGATCAGATCAAAGAGTTTTAATACTCTTTCCAGTTTATTTTTTTTCTTCACTTCGAAATCGTTTGAATATTTCAAATGAATTTGACTTATGTTTCATCAGATAGACATATCCATATCTAGATAGATCATCCATGAAAGTGATGAAGTAGAATATCCATCTCTAGCACTTGTGCTCATGGGTCCGCATACATCAGTATGTACTAGGCCCAAGAGCTCAGTAGCTCTCTCACCTTTTCTAGTAAAAGGTGACTTGATCATTTTACCAAGAAGATAGGACTTACAGGTTGGAAGTGATTCACAATCATTGCCTTCGAGGATTCTCTCTTGAGTCAACCTGTTTATCCTATTCTTGTTTATATGACCTAGCCTATAGTGCCATAAGTAGATATCTGATACACTATCTAATCTAGGATGCTTGCCAGTAGAATAGACTATATTAACTGGTTGTGATAACATATACACACCATTGTTCAAATGTCCACTAAAAATAGTAACACCATTCATAATGATATTACAAACTTATTTCTTTATTAAAATTTTATTATCATTTTTGGCCAGAAGGCCTACAGAAATAACATTTAAAAAGAAACTAAGACAAAAATGACAATCATTAAGAACAATGATATGGGACTCAAATACAAGTTTCAAGATTTCTAATACTAGAACTGAAGACGGTCTTCCATCTCCAACATTCAGGAACCTCTCACTTTGCTCGAATCACCTACTGACCTGCAACTCCTGCAACGAATTACAAATATGGTAAGGGCTACCAGTATCCAATACCCAGTCAGTTATATCACAAATAGAGAAATTGTAAGGAGTTATCATATAAATATCTTACCTAGCAACTGCTTGCTTCTTTCTCTGCCTGTTCGGGTCCAGAGAGGCAATGTACTGAGGATAATTCCTCTTCCAGTGCCCCTGCTTCTTGCAATAGAAGCATTCAGTTTGACTCTTATCAGGCTTGATCTTTCTGGTCTGGCCCTACACTGATGTTCCAGCCTAAACTTACATCTTCTTCACTTTCTTCTTCTTGTTCTTCTTTCCTTTCTCAAAAGATCGAGAACCAAAAGATGAACCTCCCACTAAGTTCACTGACTCCTTATGGAGTTGGTGATCCTTCTCAAAGTTCTGAAGCAACCCCAGTAACCCATGGTAGTTTACTTCAGGCTTTATCATTCTATAACGAGTGAGGAATGAGAGATAAGACTTGGACAGCGAGTTCAGTATTGCATCTTTCCCAAGCTACTCATGCAAGGAAAAACCGAGCATGCTCAAATGCTCCATCAACTCAATCATGTATAATACATGATTAGGCACCATCCTGCATTTTGGCGTTGAAGATAGCACAACTAGTCTTGCACCTCTCCATGTCATCGGGTGTGCCAAAGGCATCCTCCAACACTTGAAGCATATCCTTTGACTGAGCCATCTCAAATCTGTGACTGAACTCATTGCTCATGGCAGCCAGCATGATGCAACGCACCATGGTTCGATCACTGAGCCACTTCTAGTAAGTGTCTCTGACTGTTCCACATGTATTGGCGGCTGGCTGCTCAAGTGCAGGATCCGTTATCACATATAGGATCCATTCATACTCCAGGACTATCTTCAACTTTTGGTACCAGCTACCGAAGTTGGGTCCCTCCAACTTATCATTGTCTAACAATGATCGGAGTGATAGGGAAGTGGTCATTTCTGAATTAAAAAAAAATATAACCTAATTAGTAATTGATTCAGTAAACCTAAAGATTTGGACTTTAATCAAAAAGTTTCTCCCACTATTTTATTCAAATTGGTAGCTTCTGAAAGAAGAGTGCCCTATAAGCCAATCGAAAGTGTGTTGCGATGGGACTTTCTTTAAATTTTTTTAACTCATGAAACGATATTTATTATTTGAGGCATTGATTCATCTGTTGGGAATAGTGTCCCAAAGTCAATCGTCAGCCTGTTGATGATTGTGCTCATTTTTATATTTGTACATGAATTATGAATTAATAAAAATTATTTTGGTATTTTTCATCACAAAATGTTTCATCTTCTAATGAACTTCTATGTTGTGGTGAAGTCCTTAGGACTATTTAGACTCGACAAAGAAGGATTTGTCGTTTAGTCCTTATATCTGTTCGCGACCAAATGATATGTTGTTACCAAGGATGACAACGTTTATCAAGCATAGGTCATTGTGTGCCATATAGGTTGGTTGTCCTCTTAACCAATGAGTGTGGAGACACTGGTATGGCATACAGGTGAGATGTAAGGGTACATCTGCACTAAACATGATCGACTCCGGAGCTATTTCTGCTGTCAAGATTTGCTCGGGTATAAATATCCCTCCGACCTGAGACCGCCACGGTGACTTGCAAGCAATTCACTGCACTTAGGCACTGGACTACCTGAATTTCTAATTCAGTGACGGAAGGCTGCTGGGTGTAGTCAAGTATTTGACTTATCGGTGCGTGTGTCAAGATAGGATTGATCACTCCAGTTTAGGAGCTGTGTACAGTCATATTTCAATTTAGCAAAACCTTGGCCAGGGTAGTCTTTGTGAGGAGTCACAGGACTGTTTGAGTTTAGCACGATTCGGATGATCTGATCAGGGTTGACAGTTTAACCCTGAGTCATCCTTAACAAGGAGTCAAAAGGATGAATTATACAGTAACCATATTCATATAGGTTCTGAGTGTTGCGATTGTGACTCTTCGACCTATCCGAACATCGGGTACCGTTGCTAGATGGTCACTTCGATTAGTACAGGAATTGGTTCCTGTGCTACCGACTTAGGTTCGAACCTGCAGGGTCACACACATTAGAGGTTCCTATCTGATCTGATGGCTGATGTAGAATCCTACATGTTTGGGACTCAGTGATCAAGAATCAGGATTCTCTGATCACGAGTTTCACACATTATGAGTACCGGGGTCAAGAGTCCCATTGGTTGGGACTTTTCGATCAAGGTTACATATCGATGAATTCTGATGCCCGATTGCCCATCGGATTTGGACTCAGTATTTATGAGAGGTTTAATTAGTAATTTGATCGCTAATTAACTCAATTTGATTAAGTAATTATTTTTGGATCAAGTCCAATTGAATTGGATTCAGTTGGGTTTGACCCGATTAGATTAAGAGTTGATCTAATCATCGAGATGGTTTGGTCCCTGATTTGATCAGGGGTTGGGCTTAGTCAATTTCTGATTTGATTAGAATTTTATTGAGCTTAATTAAGTCTAATTAAGTTGGGTTTAAATTAGTCTAATTGGACCTAACTTATTTGGTTCAATTAGGTTGGTTTAAATAATTAAACCACCTTGACCCAATCTCCATGCGCCACCTCACTTCCATTGCACCCATTTGAATTCATGAGAAGGAACTTCTCATGAATTTTTTTCTCATGCCAAGCCCTCTCCATGCCCCACTTTAATGTGCCAAATGAATGGATAAGGATGATTGGTTGGCCATTCAAATTCAAAATAAAGTTTGAATTTGAATGGGCAATCAATCTTTGCACCTTATCTCTTTTTTTTTACACCTCATTTATTACATGAGAAAAGGTTTCTCATGAAATCACTCCATGCACAATTTAAGTCACGCCTCACGCCTTTAGTGGATAAGGGATGAGTTGGTGTCCATTTGAATTCAAAATTTGATTTGAATTCAAATGTGCAATTACTCATCTTTATCCTTTCTTTTGGATAAGACATTTGACGTTGTTATAAAAGGAGGAGAAGAGTGGGGCATGCAAGAAGAAGATTTTTGAAAAAAAATTTTGGGGCGTGAGAAGTCTTGTGCATGAGAAGGAAGTCCATATCCTTCCAAGAGAAAAAGAAAGAAAAAAAAGAAAAGTGGGTGCAAAGTTTTCGGTGAGTTTCCTAGAGTTTTAGCCTGGGGTTCGAAAAGTGAGAAAGTGAGCTACGAGTGTCGTAAACCTACAAAATATTTGGGAGATCTTCAACATCCTCTCAAGCATATCTGTTGATGATTCGGAGCATCCGAAGAATCAACAGACATCGATCGAAGGAGTTCGATCAGTATCGGCCGTCAAAAGGGCTCTACAACGAGCTAGCACTCGTGAGGAGTCGATTAGATCGAGAGTTTCGTGTGGATGATCTGCAGAGGCCAGACACACTGTGTGGCTACATCATGATGATCAAACTCTCTCGACGGTGATTAGATTGCGGCGATCTACTATCCGTACAAAGGTATTATGTTCTGAACACATTACAGTAAAGCGTTTACTGTTCGAATTTGAATTTAAAATTTAAATGCATGCATGCTATATATCATATTTAGATTCTAGTATAGAGTAAATTTATATTAATTAATTAGATTAATTAATATTTTTTTACTGTAAAATTATAATTTTGAAAAATTTTAAAATTACCATTTTACCCCTGCACTAAATTTCCCATAAATGGTATCAGAGCAAGGTTCTTAGATATGATATATATATTTGCATGCATAGATTAAGTTGTAATCTAAAAGTTTAAATTTGAAATTTGAAATTTAAAAATTTAAAATTTGAATTTTGAAAGTTGTTCGAAATTCAAAATTCAAAACAAAAATTAGAAATTCAAAATTTGAATTTTGAATTTTGAAATTTGAAATTCAAAATTCAAAATTCAAAAATTTAAAATTCAAAATTTGAAATTTGAAATTTGAAATTTGGTTGAAATTTTAAATTTTAAATTTAAAATTTAAAATTCAAAATTTGAAATTCAAAAATTTGAAATCTAAAATTTGTTTGAAATTTGAACTTCAAAAATTTAAAATTTGAAATTTAAAATTTAAATTTTGAAATTGGTATTTTTAGATATACTTGATCCAAGTAGCAAGTAATCGAATTGGGTTGGTTGCCATGGCCGTCCGGTCATAGGAGAAAAGTAGGGTTTAAAGGTCCTCTCCTTCCATTCGATGGGGTCTCCTATGGCGGTAGGGGTGCCACTGTAATTATATCCCATGCAGATGAAGCAGCAAAAAGAATTAAGATGTAAAGGTTCAATTATGAAATTTATCATGAATGTGTTAGATTAGATCTAAAGGAATATTCATGATTTATTTTGATTGAGTTATTTTCTGTTATGTAATTAGCAATAGGATTGCTATTTATGAAATATGCTGATCTATTTGTGACATGAGTTAACATATTTGGTGAACAAAAAATAAAACCTTTCAAATTTAAAAATTATTTTCGAAATGCCAAACCCTGACCCATCAGCCCAAATACTTAATTAAAAGAATTAAGTATTGTCTAGTAGGTCTAGAATTATGAATTAAGACCTAAGACAATTGCATAAACTTGTGGGTCAATGGGTTAGATGGATTAGGTCCATAATTGGGTTAGACCTAAGGTTAGCTTAAAGAAATGGACTAAATTAGAGTAATTGGTCAAATCTAATCAAAAGTTGAATTAGATTAGGTCAAAGATACTCTAGACTCAACTCCAATAGTTATAGTTGAATGGGTCCATGTCTTTAACTAGACCAAGATAGACTTAATTCATGGCTATGCGGTGGAACCCTATTTACTAAGTTGATCAAATTAAAACTAATGAACCGGTTGGTGTCTAAGGTAAGTTTGGCAGTTTGACCAGTGGTTTTTAAGCAGGAGCTACTCGCAGTGATTTGATCTCTGACGAGTTAATGGCTTATCCCCACCACTGATCTCACTTACCTGGCCAACCTGGTGAATTAAGTTTTGATTAGATCACTTCGTGATTAGGGCTCACCCATGTCATTAGGTAAATCAGTTTGACTGATTTAGGTGCTCCTAATGCCAGCTTTAATTAAATCCTTTTTAATCTGACTTGGTGAAGTCAGTGGGAGGATTGAAATTGGTTGGATATTTTCTTCTCATCTATCCTTTAATAAAATCCTCAAAAAAATTATTAGGTCCCTAAAAATGATTAAGTTATATTGATAACTAAGTTATAGCCTCCCATTAAGTGAGTGATAATGAGTCCATTAGTTTAATAATCATTGGAGGCCCAAAGGCCTGGTGCTTATTGACTAATAGAATTATCATTCATAATATGATAATTTGGTTTGAGTCTTTCTGATGGTGATCACGTTGGCCGGCCAAAGTCGGGCCTGATCATTTATTGGTCCGATTCATCAAATCAAATCATGTTAATGGTTGGACCTAACCAGATCTTTTCAGTGGAGGCCAAAGCCTACTGATTAGGTTCTGGGGTAAAATCAATTACTAGAAGTTATTTACAGAAACAACTGGTTATGAACCTACCCATAGATGCACATGGGTTGACCAACCAAAGTTGGGCTCGTGTGTAGTCTGTGTGGATTCTAGTACCCACTAAGGAATTAAAGTAATTCCTCGAATTGGTGGTTGAGGCTATCAGTTCGTAAAAATACTGGGAGAAATTTTAGACTAAAGTCCAAGTCTTTAGTATTTATAATTTATGTACTAATAGAGATCTGATTTTTCTTTATGCAGCTATGGCCACTACCCTGTCGCTCCGGTCATTATTAGATAATGACAAGCTCATGGGACCTAATTTCGATAGCTGGTATCGAAAATTAAAAATTATCCTTGAGCATGAACGGATTCTTTATGTAGTAACGGATCCAACACCTGAGGAGCCAGCCCCGAATGCTAGAGGGATGGTCCGAGACACTTACCAAAAGTGGCTCAACGACCGCACCACCGTTCGGTGCATTATACTGGCGGCAATGAATGATGTATTCAGCCGCAGGTTTGAGAACGTTCAGCCACAGGAGATGCTTCAAATGTTGAACGACTCCTTTGGCATGCCTGACGACGTTGAAAGGCACAAAACTAGTTGTGCCATTTTCAATGCTCGGATGAGGGATGGAACCTCAGTCACTGATCATGTACTATACATGATCGAAATGATTGAGCACCTAAGTAAACTGGGCTTTCCCTTGCACGAGCAGCTCGGTAAGGATGCGATCCTTAATTCATTGCCCAAATCCTTCCTCCCCTTCCTTACTCATTTTTGGATGATAAAGCCTGCAGTGAACTACCACGGCTTGTTGAGGTTGCTGCAGAACTTTGAGTAGGATCACCATCTCCATAAGGAGTCGGTGAATATTGTGGGAGGGTCTTCTTCTGGTCGTCGACCCTTTAAGAAAGGGAAGAAGAAGATCAAGAAGAAGAAGAATAAGAAGGTGCAGCTGCATGTTGGGACGTCTGCACAGGGTCAGACCAAGAAGCGCAAGCCCGACCAGAGCCAGACGGAGTGCTTCTTGTGCAAGAAGCAGGGGCACTGGAAGAGGAATTATCCTCTATACATTGCCTCACTGGACCCGAACAGGCCGAAGAAGAAGTAAGGTACTTATATGATAACACCTTGCAACTTTTTCATTTGTGATACTACTGCCTGGGTATTGGATATCGGAAGCCCTTATCATATTTGCAATTTGATGCAGGGTCTACAGGTCAGTAGGAGATTTGATGAAGGTGAGAGATTTCTGAACATTGGAGATGGAAGCAAAGTTTCAGTTCTAGCATTAGAAATCATGAACCTTGTAATCAATTCTCGAAACGTAATTCTGAGTGAATGTCACTATTGTCCAAGCTTTTTATTAAATATTATTTCTATAGGCCTTTTGGCCATAAACAGTTATCAATTTTTAATAAAAAAAATATTTATAATATCATTTTGAATGGTGTTACAATATTTGTTGGACAACTTAATAATAGAATTTACTTTCTATCACAACCTGTTAATGTGGTTCAAACCTTCGATAAATGCCCTAGAATAGATAATGTGTCAGAAGTCTACCTTTGGCACTGTAGGCTAGGTCATATCAATAAGAACAGGATAAACAGATTGGCTCAAGAAAGAATTCTTGAAGTAGGTGATTGTGAATCACTTCCAATCTGTGAGTCCTGTCTTCTTGGTAAAATGACCAAATCACCTTTTACTGGAAAAGGTGAGCGAGCTAGTGAACTCTTGGGTCTGGTACATTCTGATGTATGTGGACCCATGAGCTCAAGTGCAAGAGGTGGATATTTCTACTTCATAAACTTCACAGATGACCTATCGAGGTATGGGTATGTCTATTTAATGAAGCATAAGTCGGAGTCATTTGAAATGTTCAAACTATTCCGAAATGAGGTAGAAAAATAAATTGGAAAGTGTATTAAAACTCTTCGATCTGATCGAGGAGGTGAATATCTTTCTAATGATTTTTTGATATATCTTGGAGAGAATGGGATTCTCTCTCAGTGGACACCTCCTGGAACACCACAGCGTAATGGTGTGTCTGAAAGGAAGAATCGGACCTTGTTGGACATGGTTCAATCCATGATGGGGTTTGCTGGTCTGCCGATCTTCCTTTGGGGATATACGCTCGAATCGGCTTGTTACCTTCTAAATAGGGTTTCGAGTAAGTCTGTAGCCAAAATGCCATATGAGATATGGATAGGACGTAAGCTAGTACTCTCGCACCTTAGGATTTGGGGGTGTCCGGCTTATGTTAAACATTTAATTACGGATAAGTTTGGACCTAGGTCTGACAAGTATAATTTTATAGGATACCCAAAAGAGATTAAAGGGTATTACTTCTACCTAACTGATGAGCAAAAAGTGTTTGTCAGCCTTAAGACAATCTTTTTGGAAAAAAAGTTCCTTGGTGAAGGGATTGTTGCCTCTAAAGTCGAACTTGATGAAGTTCGACAGGTGAAAAATCCGACGCAAGTTGCTGAACCTGAACCGGATTTGATTAGATCAGATCCAGAGCCCATTGTTCAAGCACCCTTAAGGCGATCTGATAGAGTACCATGTCAACCGGACAGATCCTATGGTTTCTTGGTCTGGGACGATGATCCTATCGAACTTGATGAAAATGATGAGGATCCGATCACCTACATGGATGCAATGCAGAGACCCGACTCTGAGAAATGGCTAGAAGCCATAAAATCCAAAATGGAGTCCATGAAGGTCAACGATGTGTGGACATTGGTTGACCCACCCGAAGGAGTAAAACCCATAGGGTGTAAGTGGGTTTTCAAGAGGAAGAGGGGCGCAGACGAAAATGTAGAAACCTATAAAGCCCGTCTGGTTGCCAAAGGATATCGTCAACGTTATAGTATAGACTATGATGAGACATTTTCTACTGTGGCAATGCTCAAATCCATTCGGATTATGCTTGCGATAGCTGCCCATCTGGACTATGAAATCTGGCAGATGGATGTGAAGATAACTTTTCTAAACGGAGAGCTGGACGAAGAGGTGTATATGATACAACCTGAAGGATTCACATCCACAGATGAGTCTAAGGTGTGCAGACTACAAAGGTCCATTTATGGACTTAAGCAGGCATCCCGAAGTTGGAACATACGTTTTGATAGGACGATCAAGACGTATGGCTTCATTAAGAATGGAGAAGAACCTTGCATTTATAAGTAGGCTAATAGTCTAGTAGTAGTATTTCTTGTATTGTATGTGGATGACATTCTCTTAATCGGGAATGATGTCCCTGCATTACAGGGAATAAAGATTTGGTTGTCGTCACAGTTCTCCATGAAGGATCTGGGAGAAGCTTCCTACATCCTAGGGATGAGGATCTATAGGGATAGATCTAAAAGGTTGCTTGGTTTATCTCAGTCCACGTATATTGATACTATGCTGAAGAGGTTCAGCATGGAGAATTCTAAGAAAGGCTATCTTCCGATAGGCCATAGAATTTTTCTCTCAAAGAGGGATTGTCCGACAACACCTCAAGAGAGAGAGCGTATGGGTAGGATTCCATATGCTTCGGCAGTGGGATCTATCATGTACGCCATGACATGTACACGACCAGATGTGGCATACTCACTAGGGGTAGTGAGTAGATACCAATCTGATCCAGGGGAGAATCATTGGAAGGTTGTTAAAACCATCCTGAAGTATTTAAGAAATACTGAGGACCAGTGGCTTATTTATGGTGAATCGAACTTGAGACTTATAGGGTTTATAGACTCTAGTTTCCAGTCTGATCACGATGACAGCAAAAGTGTGTCGGAATTTATTTTTACCCTTAATGGTGGGGCTATCTGCTGGAAAAGTTCCAAGCAGCATACAGTGGCTAATTCAGTTTGTGAGGCGGAGTATGTCGCTGCATCAGATGCTGCCAAAGAAGCGGTGTGGCTGAGAAAATTCATCACCGAGCTTAAAGTAGCACCCTCCCTTGTTGGTCCAGTTCTGCTCTACTGTGACAGCTCTGGAGCCATTGCTCAGGCGAAGGAACCAAAGGCACACCAGCGGACGAAGCATATTCTCCGCCGCTACCATCTCATCCGAGAAATTGTGGATCGAGGTGACGTCGATCTTCAAAAGATCGACGGGAAAGAGAACCTGGCTGACGCATTCACTAAAGCCATTGCGGTGAAGGAGTTCGACAACTACAAGTCGAAGATGGGTATTAGATACTGTACAGATTGGCTTTAGGCCAAGTGGGAGATTGTTGGGAATAGTATCTCAAAGCCAATCATCAGCCTGTTGACGGTTGTGCTCATTTTTGTATTTGTACATGAATTATGAATTAATAAAAAATATTTTAGTATTTTTCATCATAAAATGTTTTATCTTCTAATGAACTCCTATGTTGTGGTGAAGTCCTTAGGACTATTTAGACTCGATAAAGGAGGATTTGTTGTATAGTCCTTAAATTTGTTCGCGACCAAATGATACGTTGTTACCAAGGACGATAATGTTTATCAAGGTCGTTGTGTGCCATATAGGTTGGTTATTGTCACGCCCCCGACCCGAGATTTGTGGATCGAGGGTCGCGGCAACCGCCGCATACTCATGAAGAACTCTCTCCATAAGCATGCAAGGCATCTCATCACGATATCAATGCATCGCAGCGGAATAAATTCAAATAATTATTATTCAACTGTAATTCATGTAATTAAATCAAATGTCTTACATCCAATAAAATTTTTGCTAACAATAGATCTAAGTTCAATGAAGTTGACAATGCTAAATCTTGCCTCTAAAAGCTCTGTCCCAATATTTCTTCCCACGTTCGAAATTAATTATCTGAATCTGAAAAATAGAAAGAAAGGTAATGAGCTAGACAGCCCAGTAAGTAACAAATATCTCAACCAGATATTTCAGATATTATAAAATTTTTAAGAATAAAGCTGCAATTAAACATAAAAATATATTTCATATTGATTTAATGCAAACCCAATAATTTCAAATATTCACATATAATAAATCCGATTCGATTCAAAACACTCGAAACTCAACAGCCTCGACTATGACCAACGTTTAACCCCCATTGGCGGGGTCCACATAATACCAGCGCACAACTCCCACTGGCAGGGTCCACAAGTACCAGCGCACAACCCCCACTGGCAGGGTCCAGAAATACCAGCGCACAACCCCCACTGGCAGGGTCCACAAAGTACCAACGTATAATCCCCATTGGCGGGGCCCACTGAAACATAGTTAGGCTGAGAGCATAAATTCGATCTGTATCAAAATATTTAGTACCACAACATATATCATAATCTTTCACTAAACATGTGCATAAATCGATATACCATAACATTTCAAAAGCACTTTTCTTTCAAAACATAATTTCGTAAATCATGCATAATTTCAGAGAATAATTATTTATTTTCAGAATAAATATGGAATATCTTGGAAAGATGATTCATTACTTACCTTTCACGGAGCACTGAATGAATGGATCGACTAACTTCTAGGAGATTCTTCCGTGCCTATTATTCAAAATTATATTTTTACATTAATTTTAATTCAAAATTAAATCTAACAAATCTCAAAATCAAAATCTCGCTTAAAATCAGACTCGTCTCTAAACTTGATCAGAATCATCAGATGAAGCCTTCCACTACGTTAATCCTAGAGGAATAACTTTAGAGAGAGAGGAATCCATCAAGAGAGAGAAATATTTTAGAGAGAGAAAATTCTAGAGAGAGAAAGTAGAGAGAGAAAGTCCAATTCTAGAGAGAGAAAATCAGAGTTCAGACTGAGACAAGAGAGAGAAGAGAGAGAAACTCTCTCTCTCATCAATTTCAATTTATTTATTTATTTATTTATTTATTTACTTACTTATATATATATATATAAATATAAATATACATATATATTTATTTATTTATTTTTATTAATATTATTATTATTTTCTTTTCTTTTCTTTTTCTTTTTTTTTTTTTTTTTTTTTTCTTTCCTTTTCTTTTCTTTTTCTTTTCTTTTTCTTTTTCTTTTTCTTCTTTTCTTTTCTTTTTCTTTTCTTTTCTTTTTCTTTTTTTTTTTTCTTCTTCTTCTTCTCGGTTCTTCCCGCACTGGAACAGGGGACCGGCGTCCCCTCGGCCTTGACCGGCCGTTCGGGCCACGGCTGCCGCGGCGGAGGCCGGCGGCCGATGGGGGTCACTCCCCCGGTCACGGAGGAGACATGGCCGGCGATCAATTCCGATCGCCGGCGCCGGAAATTCAAGGAGAAGAAACCCAAAAACAGGGTCGCTTTCCCGACGGAAAAATCAGCGACTCTCGTCGCCGGCAGCCGCGCACAGGAGCATGGGAGGAAGGAGAAGAAAGAGGGGAGGAAGAGGAAGACTTACCTCAGCCTTCGGAGACCTCGTCGGCGGCAATCACAGCGAGAAATCAACCGGTGTCCGCGGCTTAATTTCGAGAAAATCGGAGGGAAGGAGAGGAAGAAGAGGCCGATGATCGGTCTCAAGGGAAAGGGGTCTTCTTATAGATCACCCTAGGACTCCGAGGGGTCCTAGGAGTCCTATTTTGCCCGGGAATCACCGGAGAAGAAGACTCCTACCGGGAGTCTTCTTCCCGGTTTCTCTGTTTTTTTTTTTTTTTTTTTTTTTTTTTTTTTTTTTTTTAGTTTTGGGCTATCACATTCTTCACCCCTAAAAAGAAATTTCGTCCTCGAAATTTTTCATACATGTCACCATTGTATTGGAAGCCTGTGGATTCTGCTGAGTAAGTGCATAAACTCTTCCCTGGGTTTTAGAAATCGGTCCGCCACCCTTATGTTGTCCTTCATGAGTTCTTTTGCCAGCTTGATTTTCAGTATTTAGCGGGCAGCTAGCAATTTTATGATCCTTCTGTCCACATTTGAAACAAGCACCGGTATTCCAATAGCAATCCTTATCTGCATGATTTTTGCCACATCTGGAGCATGGCTCACCATCAATCTGTTGAGTCTTATTGTCTACTGCTCCCTTAGCTGATCTTTTGATGTTTTTATTATTCTGCCCTTGTGTATCATTTGATTGTGCTCTCTTTCTTTGCCTTCTTTTCCTTTCCATGCGTTCTTCATTGACTTCCCTTTCAATTATCAGTGCTTTGTTTACCACATCTGCATAAGTTGTCAATTCATAAGGAACCACTTGTTTTCGAATCTCAGTTCTCAGTCCCATCTCAAACTTGTGAACACGTTCTTGCTCACCATCCACTAATCTCGGAGCAAATTTTGCTAACTCTGTAAATTTTGCTTCATATTCGGTCACACTCATACCCTTTTGCTTCAAATAAATAAACTCTTGCTCTTTCTGGATCCTTATACTCCGAGGAAAATACTGATCATAGAATGCAATCCGAAATCTTTCCCAGGTAAGTATTTCGCCATCTTGTTCATGCTTGCGCTGTAGTCGCTGACACCAGTTGTATGCTTCTCCTTGTAGTAAATAAGCTGCATATCGAATCTTTTCTTCATCAAGACACTCTTGGACAGCGAAAGCCTTCTCCATCTCCATTATCCAGTTGTCAGCCTCCAAAGGTTCAGTAGTCCCCTTGAAAGCTGGAGGAGCAAGCTTTTTAAATTCTGAAATGCTGTTCCGTTGTACTGGTTGCTCTCCATGTTGTGGTGGTGGATGCTGATGTTGTTGTGTATCTCGTTGTATCTGTTGTTGTTCAAACATTTGCTGCTGCATTTGTTGTTGCGCTTGTACCATCCTGATTAGGGTCTGCATTAACTGAGCCATATCTGGTTCTTGACGTACTCTCGAAGTACTCCCATTAGGATCTACAACTCCCTCCTCCTGAGGGGTGCCACTGGTCAGATGGGGAGTGCTACCATCCCGTGGTTGTGATGTCTCTCTTGCAATTCCTTGAGTAGTTCTTGTCATTCTACGGGGAGGCATGATAACCTTGTGGTAGTAAAACCTTATTAGATTCAATTTTCTATTTGTTAGGATGGGTTTATTATGATGCTCATACTCTAACGTCCCAATATTCCTAATGTTTACCCACCTACACTCATACTATGTCAAATTCTATGTGTCATAATTTATCTACTTATGCTCTGATACCATATTAATTGTCACGCCCCCGACCCGAGATTTGTGGATCGAGGGTCGCGGCAACCGCCGCATACTCATGAAGAACTCTCTCCATAAGCATGCAAGGCATCTCATCACGATATCAATGCATCGCAGCGGAATAAATTCAAATAATTATTATTCAACTGTAATTCATGTAATTAAATCAAATGTCTTACATCCAATAAAATTTTTGCTAACAATAGATCTAAGTTCAATGAAGTTGACAATGCTAAATCTCGCCTCTAAAAGCTCTGTCCCAATATTTCTTCCCACGTTCGAAATTAATTATCTGAATCTGAAAAATAGAAAGAAAAGTAATGAGCTAGACAGCCCAGTAAGTAACAAATATCTCAACCAGATATTTCAGATATTATAAAATTTTTAAGAATAAAGCTGCAATTAAACATAAAAATATATTTCATATTGATTTAATGCAAACCCAATAATTTCAAATATTCACATATAATAAATCCGATTCGATTCAAAACACTCGAAACTCAACAGCCTCGACTATGACCAACGTTTAACCCCCATTGGCAGGGTCCACATAATACCAGCGCACAACCCCCACTGGCAGGGTCCACAAGTACCAGCGCACAACCCCCACTGGCAGGGTCCAGAAATACCAGCGCACAACCCCCACTGGCAGGGTCCACAAAGTACCAACGTATAATCCCCATTGGCGGGGCCCACTGAAACATAGTTAGGCTGAGAGCATAAATTCGATCTGTATCAAAACACTTAGTACCACAACATATATCATAATCTTTCACTAAACATGTGCATAAATCGATATACCATAACATTTCAAAAGCACTTTTCTTTCAAAACATAATTTCGTAAATCATGCATAATTTCAGAGAATAATTATTTATTTTCAGAATAAATATGGAATATCTTGGAAAGATGATTCATTACTTACCTTTCACGGAGCACTGAATGAATGGATCGACTAACTTCTAGGAGATTCTTCCGTGCCTATTATTCAAAATTATATTTTTACATTAATTTTAATTCAAAATTAAATCTAACAAATCTCAAAATCAAAATCTCGCTTAAAATCAGACTCGTCTCTAAACTTGATCAGAATCATCAGATGAAGCCTTCCACTACATTAATCCTAGAGGAATAACTTTAGAGAGAGAGGAATCCATCAAGAGAGAGAAATATTTTAGAGAAAGAAAATTCTAGAGAGAGAAAGTAGAGAGAGAAAGTCCAATTCTAGAGAGAGAAAATCAGAGTTCAGACTGAGACAAGAGAGAGAAGAGAGAGAAACTCTCTCTCTCATCAATTTCAATTTATTTATTTATTTATTTATTTATTTATTTACTTACTTATATATATATATATAAATATAAATATACATATATATTTATTTATTTATTTTTATTAATATTATTATTATTTTCTTTTCTTTTCTTTTTCTTTTTTTTTTTTTTTCTTTCCTTTTCTTTTCTTTTTCTTTTCTTTTTCTTTTTCTTTTTCTTCTTTTCTTTTCTTTTTCTTTTCTTTTCTTTTTCTTTTTTTTTTTCTTCTTCTTCTTCTCGGTTCTTCCCGCACCGGAACAGGGGACCGGCGTCCCCTCGGCCTTGACTGGCCGTTCGGGCCACGGCCGCCGCGGCGGAGGCCGGCGGCCGACGGGGGTCACTCCCCCGGTCACGGAGGAGACATGGCCGGCGATCAATTCCGATCGCCGGCGCCGGAAATTCAAGGAGAAGAAACCCAAAAACAGGGTCGCTTTCCCGACGGAAAAATCAGCGACTCTCGTCGCCGGCAGCCGCTCACAGGAGCATGGGAGGAAGGAGAAGAAAGAGGGGAGGAAGAGGAAGACTTACCTCAGCCTTCGGAGACCTCGTCGGCGGCAATCACGGCGAGAAATCAACCGGTGTCCGCGGCTTAATTTCGGGAAAATCGGAGGGAAGGAGAGGAAGAAGAGGCCGATGATCGGTCTCAAGGGAAAGAGGTCTTCTTATAGATCACCCTAGGACTCCGAGGGGTCCTAGGAGTCCTATTTTGCCCGGGAATCACCGGAGAAGAAGACTCCTACCGGGAGTCTTCTTCTCGGTTTCTCTGTTTTTTTTTTTTTTTTTTTTTTTAGTTTTGGGCTATCACAGTTATCCTCTTAACCAATGAGTGTGGAGACACTGGTATGGCATACAGGTGAGATATAAGGGTACATCTGTACTGAACGTGACCGACTTCAGAGCTATTTCTGCTGTCAAGATTTGCTCCGATGGAATATGGGTATAAATATCCCTCCGACCTGAGACCGCCATGGTGACTTGCAAGCAACTCACTGCACTTAGGCACTGGACTACCTGAATTTCTAATTCAGTGACGGAAGGCTGCTGGGTGTAGTCAAGTATTTGACTTATCGGTGCGTGTGTCAAGATGGGATTGATCACTCCAGTTTAGGAGCTGTGTACAGTCATATTTCAATTTAGCAAAACCTTGGCCAGGGTAGTCTTTGTGAGGAGTCACAGGACTGTTTGAGTTTAGCACGATTCGGATGATCTGATCAGGGTTGACAGTTTAACCCTGAGTCATCCTTAACACAGGAGTCAAAAGGATGAATTATACAGTAACCATATTCATGTAGGTTCTGAGTGTTGCGATTGTGACTCTTCGACCTATCCGAACATCAGGTACCGTTGCTAGATGGTCACTTCGATTAGTACAGGAATTGGTTCCTGTGCTACCGACTTAGGTTCGAACCTACAGGGTCACACACATTAGAGGTTCCTATCTGATCTGATGGCTGGTGTAGAATCCTACATGTTTGGGACTCAGTGATCGAGAATCAGGATTCTCTGATCACGAGTTCCACACATTATGGGTACTGGTGTCAAGAGTCCCATTGGTTGGGACTTTTCGATCAAGGTTACATATCGATGAATTTTGATGCCTGATTGCCCATCAGATTTGGAATCAGTATTTATGAGAGGTTTAATTAGTAATTTGATCACTAATTAACTCAATTTTATTGAGTAATTATTTTTGGATCAAGTCCAATTGAATTGGATTCAGTTGGGTTTGACCCGATTAGATTAAGAGTTGATCTAATCATCGAGATGGTTTGATCCCTGATTTGATCAGGGGTTGGGCTTAGTCAATTTTTGATTTGATTAAGATTTTATTGAGCTTAATTAAGTCTAATTTAGTTGGGTTTAAATTAGTCTAATTGGACCTAACTTATTTGGTTCAATTAGGTTGGTTTAAATAATTAAACCACCTTGACCCAATCTCCATGCGCCACCTCACTTCCATTGCACCCATTTGAATTCATGAGAAGAAACTTCTCATGAATTTTTTCCTCATGCCAAGCCCTCTCCACACCCCACTTTAATGTGCCAAATGAATAGATAAGGATGATTGGTTGGCCATTCAAATTCAAAATAAAGTTTGAATTTGAATGGGCAATCAATCTTTGCACCTTATCCCTTTTTTTTTTATGCCCCATTTATTACATGAGAAAAAGTTTCTCATAAAATTACTCCATGCACAATTTAAGCCACGCCTCACGCCTTTAGTGGATAAGGGATGAGTTGGTGTCCATTTGAATTCAAAATTTGATTTGAATTCAAATGTGGAATTACTCATCTTTATCCTTTCTTTTGGATAAGACGTTTGACGTTGTTATAAAAGGAGGAGAAGAGTGGGGCATGCAAGAAGAAGATTTTTGGAGAAAAATTTTGGGGTGTGAGAAGTCTTGTGCATGAGAAGGAAGTCCATATCCTTCTAAGAGAAAAAGAATTTAAAGAAAGAAAAGTGGGTGCAAAGTTTTCGATGAGTTCCCCAGAGTTTTAGCCTGGGGTTCGGAAAGTGAGAAAGTGAGCTACGAGTGTCGTGAGCCCACAAAATCTCAGAAAGATCTTCAACATCCTCTCAAGCATGTCCGTTGATGATTCGGAGCATCTGAAGAATCGACAGACATCGATCGAAGGAGTTCGATCAGCATCGGCCGTCAAAAGGGCTCTACAATGAGCTAGCACTCGTGAGGAGTCGATCAGACGGGAGCTTCGTATGGATGATCCACAGAGGTCAGACACACTGTGTGGCTACATCGTGACGATCAGACTCTCCCAACGATGATTAAATTGCGGTGATCTACTATCCGCACAAAGGTATTGTGTTCTGAACACATTACAGTAAAGTGTTTACTGTTCGAATTTGAATTTCAAATTTAAATGCATGCATGCTATATATCATATTTAGATCCTAGTGTAAGATAAATTTATATTAATTAATTAGATTAATTAATATTTTTTCACTGTAAAATCATAATTTTAAAAAGTTTTAAAATTACTATTTTACCCCTGTACTGAATTTCTCCACATCATCATATTAGCTGCATCTTAATATGTTTAAGATTATGATGAGCCCCAAAGATTAGGATAATAGTTTTAGGAGATATGAATGGGTCATGCTAGTGAGATCTAAAATCCTAAAAATCTAATCTTAAATATTTCTGATCGTAGGAGCATTGAGTCAGGGATCAATGTTCCGGATAGACTGGCACATCCTATGTATGCTCAATGGAGAGGGTGGCAGATCTCACTAGCCACTTGTGTGAGATACTAATATAAGGATATGGGTGCTCATTTGAGAAATGAGTCTACTGAATTGACTCGATGAAAGAGAACATCTAATAGAAGCCTTATTTGCATGTCAAAGATGGTTCTCTAAGTGAGAGTTGTGCAAGTGATCCTTAGACCTGAAACCACCATAGAATCTTATGCACATGAACTCATATTTTGGTTCATACTCAGGCATGGCATTAAGACATGTATGGAATTTTTTTGATATGGTGGAATGTGTATGAAGGTTGTGAGTAGGTCAATATAGAATCGATCACTCTTAGTAAGAGAAGATCGCATCCTGTGTATTCTCAATCCTAGATGACTCAGAAAAGTCTTTTGGCCAAAAGCAAGAAGAAGATTAGAAAGAGTTTCTAATGCTTCTTCATTGGAGTCATTATTGGTTAATTGAGAATCAATATGAATATGTGTTTGAGTTTGACATGATTCCATACTCATGAACATATTCAGGGTGCAAGGATGATCGAAGGATTGAATTGTACGGTAATTTACCACTGAAGGATATATTTGATATTTTTATCAAATTTTATATCTTTTGGATAGTTATAATATATTGCTAGATGTCAATCTTGACTTGTAGATTTTTGATCAAATTAAAGAGTTTAATTCAATCACTAATTAGAAAGGATTCTAATTGTTGAACTCGGATTAGCTCGATTGGACCTAAATCGATTAGATTGAAATCTAATCAAATTTGGTCAACTTATACCCGAACCTACTACTAGCTAGATGTGAAACCCAATGGGTCACACACATATAGAAATTAGCCAAGGACCATTTTAAAAAAGGTTGATTGGAATTTTGGATTCAATCAGGGTTCCGATAAGCATGCTAGCACGTGTGGAAATCCTTGCTCCTTTGGAGACCAATTTGGTCCCATCCCTTACTGATTAGCTATCCTAATTTAGTAGACATTTGGGTCAGGATATGTTACCTGGAAGCAACCCAAATTGGGGCATCACATCCCATGTTAACACCAATTATGAAGAGTCCAAGTTGTGGTGGACTCTTGGTGCAAAACAGGTTCTGCGTACAAGTGTTGGCGTGGGTAGAAGAAAAAATATTATTTTTTATGAGATTAAAATTATGTGTGGTAGTTCACATCACCCTCCATCCTCTGATACACATCTCAAAGTATGAGATATATTTTTTCTAGAATTTTTGGAGAAGAAAAAAAAAAGAAAAAGAAGAATGTCTCACGTGCGCACAGAAGCATCATGTCTCTCTGTGATTTAGAGAGTCCTCTCTATCAAATGATTTCAGATTAGAATAATTTTTAGTGATAATATTCTATATTTGATAATTTATTTTTGATAATTTTTTTGGAATTTTTCCAATCTTATCTAGATGCCAAACGGATGCCATAAGTCGGTCCTGATGCCTGCACGCATGGTGATCAGTACTCGCATGAAGAGGTTCGAGGATAGCATCCTTCCGTGAGAATTTTATCACCATTTTTTATTTCAGGAATTTAGATTAAATCCTCAATCCATGTAGATTTTTGAGGATTCTTTTGATCTGAGAAAGGATGTGAAAACATCCCTTATTTGGTTGCATGCACGCAGACCAGGGTACTGATCGATGTATCATGGATAAGAGTTCTTCTGCTTGAAGAAACTCTTATCTCTGATAATCAGATCAGATATGCCTTTTGGATAAGGAATGTCCCTCTCTTTTGGCATCCCTCTGGTGGCTATAAATAGGCCTGGGCATTGAAATCCAATGAATCTGAAGAGGGGTTTCTAATTTCTCTCCTGTTGCTCTCATTTCTTTCTTACAACCTATCTTAATTTTAGGACAAGGCTTTGGGATTTAAGACAAGGCCTTATCTGATCCTAACAAGGGTTGTAAGGGTCTTAAAGAAAGAGAATCAGAAGTTCAACAGATGTTCTAAGAGAGTGATGTCAGGTTCTTGAAGAAATCTGTCTGGTATGAGGCTAGTCAAGTTCTAGGGGCTAGAAATCTTGAAGCAAGATGAGAAGAAGTGCTATCTTTGGTTCAATTTTCGTATGGATCACCATTGGAGGGCGGACACTTGGACTCCTTATAAAAATTAAGATTAGCACTACAGATATTTTTTTTATCCTAATTTATGTTTATTATGCTTTGATTATTATAGTCAAGAGTTTCTGGGCATTAGGGCTTCTGGTGCATTAGGTGTTTTGAATAAAAATTTTAAACACCTAACCCTTCCACTGTACCACTAAAACCCAATAGTGGTATTAGACTCTATCTTGATTTATATAATTAAAGATTAAATTATTATCTTGATAGTGATCAAGCATGAGTTTTTGGTTTGGTTCAAGTCAGGTCAAGGGTTGAACCCGATTAAACATCCAAACCCTATCATATCTTTGAGATATGTTTTAAATATAAAATGCATGATGTATGTGTAAAATTTTTTTAGTAGCTTAGTATTCTAATTAGAGTTCATCACTAGACCGTCCGATCATAAGAGCAAGTAGGGTTCAGAGACCCTCTCTTCCTATTCAATAGAGTACTCTTATGGAGTGTAGGGGTGCCACTATGATGTTCCAAGAAGAAGAACCGTGAAAAGAGTATTTTATATTCATGTATGTTATTAGAACTTCATGCATATATGATATACTTGAGATGTTTAGTTATAATCATATTATATGATTCTACTTTCATATCTTAGAGATATGATAAGATGCTATAATTAGTTGTTATGATTATTAAGATACAACTATTATAGTGCATTCTTGTGATAGATTAAATTAGGATGTGTTTGAGACCATTAAAGTCTTCATAAAAATCATATTAAGTCATAGTGTTGTGAACCAGAAGCTGACCTATTTTTTTGAATCGATTAATTAATTGGTGTCTAAGGAGTGTTTCAAGTGCGGTGGTTGTTTAATTGGTTCTATTGCTGGCTTGGCCAATTTTATTAGTGTCTAAGAAAAGTAATGGGCGGATCTCTACCAATCTTAATATTTTTCTGATCAATTAGATTAGTTCGAATCTTAACTGAAGGTAGTTTAGTATTTTAAACACTACTAAGGGCCTTCCTTTATGCTAGGTTAATGTTACATCATGAACTATGGCTAGTTTGTTGTGTTACCATAAGGCTTGTCATAAGGATTGATATAACATAATCATGGTGCATAAAAAATACTTACGATAATTTTGAATATACTAATTTGTTGTGCTAACACAAGGGCAATTATATTCGATTTTGAATGTATTGAAATGAAGGATCTTACTTAACTAAAATATTATAGCTTATTGTGTTAACACAAAACTAATAATATTTTAGAGGCCAAGATAAAATATTAAGAATTGCATGAGATGTAATTAGAAAGAGTTTCCTATCTATGAACTCATAAGAGTTTGTTGTGTTAACACAAAATTATTATGAAGAATTAGGATCTCAATCCCACTAAGATAAATATATCTCGTTTATCATAAGAGAGGGCTATGGTATCCGATAAAATAGTCAGAGACATAACTAGTTTAAAAGTCCTCATCTAGTTATGCATGTCAAATATGAGTGGTCTGCTTATACTATTATTTTTATGTAGATTTAAGTCTATATTATAGCTTCTTTATTTTCACCCCATGATATCATAGATAAAATTATGTTGATCGATCCAACTATGTGGATTGGTTGAGAAACTTACAAATTAGATTTATATCGAAAAAGAACTTTGATATTCTGGATATTTTTGATCTTAGTTTGATCAGTAATAATGAGAAGGTAATGATGTCCGTATGGATATTATTTGTGACAAATTTAAAAATTGAGAGTATAATTACAAGAATAATCTTGTAAGATTAAAGTAGGGTACAAGTGTAACATCAAAAGATGTGTATATGATACAGACCTATTTTTTATTGAGTGATTCAAACTCTGATAGTAGGGTATTGGATACTATATGTGGATCATACTTTTGTAGTTCATTACTGTAACTACATAATATCAAAGATCTGAAAAGAGATGACCTCGAGCTTTATGACGCAAGTGGAGAGTCCATTAGCACAGAGATTATGGGAACCTGTATGCTTGATTTACCTTTGGACAAAATTTTAGAATTAAAAGACTGTTATTACATGTCAAAGGTTATTAGAAATATTATTTCTATACCTTTGTTATTAAAACAAGATTATAAAATAAAGCAAATGAAAAATGGATGCTCCATTTTTTTCAAATGAATTTTATGGTAGTGGTTATATTGATAATAATCTTTTAATTCTTGTACTCAATAAAAATATTTTTTATATTAAAAAATATATGAAAAAAAAATATGAATATCACATATCTTTGGCATTGTCGCCTTGATCATATTAGTGAGTCAAAGATAAACAACTTATACAAAGAAGAATTCTTTGACCCAAATGATTATGAATCATTGAGAACTTATAAATCTTGTCTCATGGGTAAGATGATCAAGACTCCATTTTTTAGATATGGAGAGAGGACAAGTGAGTTGTTAGCTCTAGTACATATAGATGTATATAGACCGATAACAACTCAGGCCAGAAGTAGATACTCCTATCTTTATAGATGATTTATTAAGGTTCGAATATATGTATCTTATAAAACATAAATTTGAAGCCTTTGATAAGTTCAAGGAGTACCAAGGTATGGTCAAGAAATAAATTGAAAAAAATATCAAGCTTCTTCGATCTGATCAAGGAGGAGAATACTTATCCATTGAATTTCTTGATCATCTTAAAAGTAAAGATATTCTCTCTGAATAGACCCCTCTTAATATGCCTTAGTTAAATGGTGTAGTAGAAAGGAGAAATCATACTATGATGGATATGATGCGGTCTATGATATGCTTCATTAATCTTCCAATATCTTTCTAGGGATAATACCCTAGAGACTGTCACATATATATTAAACAGAATGCCTTCAAAGTCTATTGCAAGCATTCCATATGAGATATGGAATGGAAGGAAGCCTAATCTTAAACATCTTAAGACTTTGGGCTGTCCTACTTATGTCCAAAATATTTTTGGAGATAAGCTTAATGCTAGATCAGACAAGTGTAGGTTTGTAGAGTATCTTAATGAAATTAATGGATATTATTTCAACCACCCTACTGAACAAAAGGTGTTTGTTAGTAAGCACGCTACTTTCTTGAAACATGAATTTATCCAAGAAGGAGGCAGTGGGAGAAATATTGAATTTATAAAAGTTCATGATCTATAAATCGATCAAAAAATACTAGTGGTTGGACCACAAAAAGATCCTCAATCAAAAGTACCCAAGGATGAGGTATATCCACAATACATACCTCCTCTCTAAAGGTTAGATAGAGTGCGTCAAGCATCTCTGAGATATAATTTTATCATTGAGAATGATAATTTGATCAATATCATTTATGATGTTGATCCACTGACCTGTTCAGAAGCTGTCATGAGTAAAGACTCAGACAGATGGCTGGAAGCTATGAAATCTGAGATGGACTTGATGAATACCAACCAAGTGTAGACCTTGGTTGATGCACCTAAGGGTGCGACCCCAATAGGGTGCAAGTGAGTCTTCAAAAGGAAGATCAGAGTAGATAGCCAAAGAGAAACCTACAAAGCTAGGTTAGTGGCGAAGGGTTTCAGTCAAAGACAAGGAATTGACTATGATGAAACCTTCTCACCAGTGGCTATGCTCAAGTCCGTCCGAATTTTGCTTGCTATAGCAGCATACTATGATTATGAAATCTGGCAGATGGATATCAAGATCGATTTTCAATAAGTAATCTAGAGGAAGAAGTCTATATGTATTCCTCTATGCAAGGCTCTAGAAGAATTTCTGGGCTCCCCCCTCCAATGGGAGTACAAAAGTCTTTTTATAGGTGTTAGGAGGGAGGAGTTTTACATGATTTTCCGATGTGGGACTAAAGAAAATACAAATATTTCCTTTCAAAATATTTTTGAATATAAATTTTTTCTTTAATAAGTATTTGTTTGACCGCCATCAAAAATTTCTTGTGAACCCGTCTGCCGTGCACCCACACCCGCGTGATGTTGCACCCATGCCCGCGTCTGCATCCCGCGTCAGTGCCCGTCCCGCGTCCATGCGCAGGCATTCACGCACGCCACTTTCTTTTGTTTTGAATTCATGCGCCCAGAGCCTTTGAATTCACGTGAAACATTTTTTTTATATTCCAAAAAGAAACAAAAGTTTCTTCACAATGACATCTATATCCTTTTGGATTCCTTGCATAGTATCTTCATTTTCTATAATACCATATGCATCCTTCTTTTATTTTAATTTTATTTTAAGTCCAAATTTCTCCAAACTTGAGTCTTTTTGATCTAAGAATTGAACTCTTTGTATCGGCGATCACCTTTCCTGTAAAACACAAAAAAAAATATCAAATTTTTAATAAATAAAATAAATTAAATATAATTTTCTATTTTAAATGACTTAAATTATGTGTTTATCACACCCCCCAACTTGAATTTTGCTCGTCCTCGAGTAAAATAGATATATCAGCATTGTGTACCGACTCGATTTTGAATCAAAAATTAGGTTAGGCATCCCAAAAGGTAGATGATACTTGGTCAGACCATTAAAGAGATATTTCATTGGATTATCAATTTGACCCAATTAGTGGTTGAGTATTAATTAAAGAAATTTCAGAGCTTTTCTTTCACCAACTCCCCACTTTACTCTTTAAATCCTCTAACTTAATAGGAAAGAGGTTTATTATCTTCTTGTAATTTAGTCCCCTTAATATATATATATATATTATTATTATTATTATTATTATTATTTATTTATATATATAACATTGCCTACCTTTTTACGCGAACCACAACGCTTACTTAGGCGAAAGGGCCCGGTTACTCAGTAGGAAACCAATGTTTTATATATATATATATATATATATATAACATTGCCTACCTTTTTACGCGAACCACAATGCTTACTTAGGCGAAAGGGCCCAGTTACTCAGTAGAAAACCAATGTTTTTTTTTTTTTTTTTTTTTAAGGAGAATTTTTGCATACCTCGATCTTTCCACCCAATTTCTCATGAAGCAGATTCTTTATTGAGATCAGTAAGAAGAGGGTTGTAGAATCACTCCTAAAATTTGGTCTAGTTTAAACTCTACCATTCATTGGGTTTTCTTAATAATTTATTTCTCAGTATCTCTAAAATTATCTTGACCGTTAATCATTCATTTATTAGGATGCCTAATTGGCTCTTAATCAAAATAAAATTTGAATACACAAAACTAATTATTTCTGACCATACTCGAGGATTTGATTAATTTCCTTTCCCTCCCCCAACTTAATCTACATTATCCTCAATGGAGTAGGAAAGCAAAGAAAATAAAAGGAGAGAGTGCACCTGGGATAATTTTGCTTTGGAAGTTGAAGATAGCTTCATTGATTAATAGGCGCTTGTTCTAAATTCCTGCAGTTGTGAAAAAAAAAAAATAAAATAAAAATAAAAATGAAATCATTGGGTTGCCTCCCGACAAGCGCTAAGTTTTATGTCTTCAGCCAGACCGAATTGAGTCTTATGGCGGTTTTGGATCCACTAAATCAACAGATTCAATTAATTCTCTATCACTAATTCCATCTATGTAAGGTTTCAATTGCTGACCGTTCACTTTAAAAGTGTTCCCCTATTTAGGATTTTTGAGTTCTATAGCTCATAAGGAAATACCTGAGTTACAATGAAAGGTCCGTCCCAACGTGAGCGAAGTTTTCCAGGAAACAGACGCAACCTAGAATTGAAGAGCCAAATTTTTTGATTGGGCTCGAACATTTTTCGTGCAATAAATTTATCATGGTATGCTTTAGTTCGAGCCTTATAAATTTTGACACTCTCATACGCTTCATTGCGTAGCTCTTCAAGTTCATTTAATTGGAGTCTCCTATTGGAACCTGCATTTTTCATATCAAAGTTAAATTGCCTTATGGCCCAAAATGCACGATGTTCTAATTCCACCGGCAAATGACAAGCTTTTTCAAATACAAGTCGATAGGGAGACATTCCTATGGGTGTTTTAAAAGCAGTACGGTAAGCCCATAATGCATCGTCTAAGCGAAGAGACCAATCCTTTCTATCGGGCCTAACCGTCTTTTCTAGGATATGTTTAATCTCCCTATTTGACACCTCTACCTGACCATTAGTTTGGGGGTGATATGGTGTGGCCAATTTGTGTGAAATATTATATTTTTTCATAAGTGCTTCAAAATATTTATTCGTAAAATGAGTCCCCCCATCACTAATGATCACCCTTGGGAAGCCAAATCGACTAATGATGTTTCGTTGGATAAAACTAATTACAATTTTATTATCATTAGTCCATGTAGCTATTGCCTCCACCCATTTTGATACGTAATCAACTGCCACCAGAATATATTCAAATCCAAATGAGGCTGGAAAAGGTCTCATGAAATCAATCCCCCAAACATCGAAGATTTCTACTACTAAAATAGGGGTCAGCGGCATCATATCCTTCTTGGATAAATTTTCTGTTTGCTGACATCGCAGACAACTTCGGCCAAATTCATGTGCATCCTTGAAAAGTGTTGGCCAATAAAACCCACTCTGCAGTACTTTTGCTGCAGTTTTTCTTCCACTAAAATGTCCCCCACATACCGAAGAATGGCAAAAAGTGAGAATGCTTTGGAATTCACTCTCGGGGACACAACGGCGAATAACTTGGTCAGGATAGTATTTGAATAGTTCAGGGTCTTCCCAGAAATAATGTTTAATTTGCGAGAAAAATCGATCTTTTTCTTATTTTATTCAGTGAGAAGGTACTTGTCCTATTGACAAGTAATTGACAATTTGGGCAAACCATGGAGGACGGCTAGAGGAGATTGCGAAAAGTTGTTCGTCAGGAAATTTTTCTTTGACCTCATCTATGCCTATCGTGTGTTCAACTAAGATCCTAGAGATGTGATCAGCTACCACATTCTCAGAACCCTTCTTATTTCGGATTTCCAGATCAAATTCTTGTAAAAGAAGGATCCATCTGATCAAACGCGGTTTAGTATCTTTCTTTGAGAGGAGATGTTTCAAAGCTGCATGATCAGAGTAAACTAGAACCTTAGACCCTAACAGATATGAGCGAAATTTTTCAAGAGCGAACACTACTGCTAGTAGCTCTTTTTCTGTTGTGGTGTAGTTTAATTGGGCATCGAAAAGAGTCTTGCTAGCATAATAGATCACATGTGGCTCCTTATTGATTTTTTGGCCTAAGACGGTACCTATTGCAAAGTCAGAGGCATCACACATAATCTCAAATGAAATGGACCAGTCAGGGGGTTTTATTATGGGTGCTGTTGTTAGGGCTATTCGTAATGTGTTGAACGCTTTCAAACAGTCTTCATCAAAGATAAATGGTGTATCCTTGGCCAACAGATTGCACAAGGGTCTTGAAATTTTGCTAAAGTCTTTGATGAAGCATCTATAAAATCCGGCATGACCTAAGAAAGATCGTATTTGTCGGACCGAAGTAGGGGGTGGTAGTTTTGAAATGACCTCAACTTTAGCTTTATCTACCTCGATCCCTTTTTCAGAAATAATATATCCTAATACAATTCCTTTCCGCACCATGAAATGGCTCTTTTCCCAACTTAGGACAAGATTTGTCTCCATACACCGTTTAAGAACTTTGGAAAGATTATGAAGACAATCCTCAAAGGTGGTTCCAAATACAGAAAAATCATCCATAAAAACTTCAAGACATTTGTCCACCATATCCGAAAAAATGGCCAGTATGCACCGTTGAAATGTAGCGGGTGCATTGCAAAGCCCGAATGGCATACGTCGAAAAGCGAAAGTGCCATAGGGGCAGGTGAAGGTAGTTTTTTCTTGATCATCCGAAAATACAGGTACTTGATTGTACCCTGAATAACTATAAAGAAAATAGTAGAAACTTTGTCCTGCTAACCGTTCTAGGATTTGGTCGATGAAGGGCAATGGAAAATGATCCTTCCTAGTAACGACATTCAATTTTCTATAATCTATGCATACTCGCCATCCAGATGATATGCGAGTTGGAAGTAGTTCACCTTCTTCATTCTCCACCACAGTAATACCAGATTTCTTAGGTACTACTTGAGTGGGACTGACCCATTTACTATCGGATATGGGGTAGATGATTCCAGCATCTAACCACTTTACCACCTCTTTCTTTACTACTTCATGCATGTTTGGGTTCAATCTCCTCTGCATATCTCGATGGGGTTTGGCATATTCAGAAAAAGCTTCTGGGGTATTAGAACTCTCTATCACAAATTGCCCTCTTGGGTTGCTCTCGGGTTGGCTAGGTAATTTTCCTCCTTCCCTCCTACTGAATGCAGTTGCTAGTTGACCTATTTGGGTCTCTAGCTTAGCAATGAATTGTGTGTGGGAGTTGAGGGTCTGAGTGTTGACTTCTAATCATTCTAGTACTTTCAGAACTTTTTCCTCAAAAGCTGAGCTGTGACCAGTAGTAGACGGTTGAGGAACATTTTGAAATTGATGGTATGGTCCATGCCTATATGTTGGGTCTTGATATTGAGGTCGAGGTGTGACAGGACCAACCACTGATTGTGGTCTCCAGGAAAAATTTGGATGGTTTCTCCAGCCGGGGTTATAAGTGTTCGAATATGGATCGTTTCCTGGTCTGCGAGCTTGTTGGACTTGAGCTTGCTGAACCTGCTCGTGCACAAACTCAGGAAATTAAGGTACGGCTGGGCATTCACTAACAAAATGGTTCGGACTTGCACACAATGCACAAACTTCTTGGATTGGGTTAGGTGGAATCAGAGATTGTTCAGTATTTAGAAGACGATCTAATTTTTGGGACAGTTCATCTACCTTTTGATGGATATCTATAGTATTTCCTACTTTATATATTCCACCTCTTTTTGGGTTTAACATGGGTTTATCTCTAATAGAGGCAGACATATGATGTAATAAATTTTCACTTAAAATTTCAAACAGTTGCCATGCCTCATCCTCACTTTTCAGCATAAATGTCCCACCGCATGATGCATCGACCATTTGTCGATGTCTTTCAGAGAGCCCATCATAAAAATATTGGATTAACTGCCACTTGGGTACAGCATGGTTGGGACATTTTCTAATAAAGTCTTTTAATCTCTCCCATGTTTCATGAAATATTTCTCCATCTAATTGAAAAAAACTAGTTATGGCTTTCCTTATTTGATTAGTTTTTCCTATGGAAAAATATTTCTTGAGAAACTCTCCTTGCAACTGGTCCCAGGTTGATATAGTCATGGAATCCAAAGTATGTAGCCAGTATTTGGCTTTGTCCTTA
This sequence comes from Elaeis guineensis, assembly GCF_000442705.2. NCBI lineage: Eukaryota > Viridiplantae > Streptophyta > Magnoliopsida > Arecales > Arecaceae > Elaeis > Elaeis guineensis. The sequence goes on from NC_025998.2 coordinate 71,464,463, forward strand.
AGTGAAAAAGAGAATAATTTCAACCTAAGAGCATCATCGGAGAAGTTGTGAATTTTGACAGTTGAGCATATTTCAAGAAATTCTTCAAGATGTTTATAAGGGTCCTCATTACTAAGTCCATAAAATGAAGGTAACATTTGGATTATACTGGACTTAATTTCATATTGAGTGGCCTCCACAGGGGGTACTTGAATACAAGGAGAGTAGGTATATGTGGAAGGAGTAAAGTACTCCTTCAATTGCTTGGGTGGATCATTCTCCTGATTTCGGTCCATCTTTTTACGTCTGTTGGCTTTAAGGGTTCTTTCTATTTCTGGATCAAAAGGTTGGATTTCTGGTCGTAACGATCTACGGCCAAGCATACACCTTACAATTATACTGTAGAGCAAACACAAATTTTTTTTTTTTATAATATATATTTTTATAATAAAGTGAGAAAAGAATGAAGAAAATTTAAAGAGAAGAACCTAAGAATCTTAAATCTATAAAAAGAGAGAAATTAGTTAATATTTAAATGTTAATTGCAATCAACTTAAACAATCATAGACTCTCTATCCTAAGGTTAACTTAGATCTAGACAGCTCCTAACTTTCAAGACCGCCTTTGAGCACTCCAAGCTCAAGACTGACTAACTGACTCGGCCAGGTAAACGTAAGATGTGGGAGGTTCCCTGCTCGTTGCTTTCTTTAGACACCAACTAAGTTGGCCAGGTCAGTCAATGGAACCAATTGAAAACCACTTTCTTTAACCACTTGCCTTAGACACCGAGCAATTAACCAATCCACACTCGGTTCAACTCTAGAGCTTTCTTATCCTATTGAGCTCGAAATTCCTAGGGCTGACGTCTAGTTGATTTTAAATTAAGGTCTAGGTTATGCAAATGCAAGGGAGTGATTTGTGGGCCAAGAAAGGGTGATCAAATCTCCACCTTATCTGGTTAATGGGTTATTGCCCTTAAGATTAATTATGGAGATGCAATGCAAATAAACAAGGTGTCCAATCAAGTTAGAAATTTTTATATTTGAGGTTACGCTATTTTAGTTAAGTGTTATGAAATGTTAGTGGCTTCTTTTTTTTTTTTATAATTTTATCTTTTTATATATTTTTTTAATTTTTTTAATTTTTTTAGTTTTGCAAAAAAATAAATTTAAGTGATTAAGTCTAAAAAGCAATAAATCACTAGGCTATAAAAAGTAGCAAATTATTCTAAGCAGCAGAATTCCTAAGTAGTAAATTAGTTATGCAAGGTAATTCTGTAATTATGCAAATAAGATTATCTAGCTAGAAAGCACTGAAAAAAAAATTTTAAAATGAGAAATAAAAATTGAAAAGTATTTTTTTTTTTTAAATTTTTTTTTTTAATTCAACCGTACCAAGATCCACGGCAATGGCGCCAAAATTTGATGCGTAGTCGTTGATAGCACCAAAAATAACTCTACTCACTACGTAGGTAGGATGAGTCGAGATCGTATCCTCAGAGATCTTGGACTAAGTTGAGATTGCAAGATAAAAGAAAGAAACGTTATTTTTGATTTAGAAAATAAATTATCTTAAAATTGAGGTAATTAGAAAATAAAGAGCTCGAGAGTTTTGAATTACTTTGCACTAGCAGAGTTGTATCTCTCTTTTTTTTTTTAATTAAATGGATGCAATTAATCTTAAGAAAAATATCTGTCTTTTCTCGGCATGCTCCGTACCCATAGATCATGGCGCATCTCCGAAAAGTATTAGGTAAATAACTCTTCTTTCCTCGGCATGCCCCATATCCGTAGATCACGGCGCGTCTCCAGAAAGTAAAAGTTGTTCCTAATATTAATCTAACAAGAAAGTATAAATAAAAATATATAAAGGAGAGCAAATAAAGAACTCATGATAATTTAAATAAAAAGCATAATCTTTATTGCATATAAAGAAATACAGGAAAGTTTAGAACAATAAACCATCTCTATGTCGTTACAAAATTTCTTCTCCACTCCCGAGACTGCTAGCCTAGCTGCTCATGAAGTAGTCCCTTTCTATTCCTCTATGCAAGGCTCTAGAAGAATTTCTGGGCTCCCCCCTCCAATGGGAGTACAAAAGTCTTTTTATAGGTGTTAGGAGGGAGGAGTTTTACATGATTTTCCGATGTGGGACTAAAGAAAATATAAATATTTCCTTTCAAAATATTTTTGAATATAAATTTTTTCTTTAATAAGTATTTGTTTGACCGCCATCAAAAATTTCTTGTGAACCCATCTGCCGTGCGCCCACACCCGTGCGATGCTGCACCCGTGCCCGCGTCTGCATCCCGCATCCATGCGCAGGCGTTCTCGCGCGCCACTTTCTTTTGTTTTGAATTCATGTGCCCAGAGCCTTTGAATTCACGTGAAATATTTTTTTTATATTCCAAAAAGAAATAAAAGTTTCTTCACAATGACATCTATATCCTTTTGGATTCCTTGCATAGTATCTTCATTTTCTATAATACTATATGCATCCTTCTTTTATTTTAATTTTATTTTAAGTCTAAATTTCTCCAAACTTGAGTCTTTTTGATCTAAGAATTGAACTCTTTGTATCGGCGATCACCTTTCCTGTAAAACACAAAAAGAAATATCAAATTCTTAATAAATAAAATAAATTAAATATAATTTTTTGCTTTAAATGACTTAAATTATGTGTTTATCAATATGACTCTGTGATAAACACTTAATTTAAGTCATTTAAAGCAAAAAATTATATTTAATTTATTTTATTTATTAAAAATTTGATGCTGCTTTTTATGTTTTACAGGAAAGGTGATCGTCGATACAAAGAGTCCGATTTGCAGATAAAAAAGACTCAAGTTTGAAGAAAATTGGACTTAAAATAAAATTTAAATAAAAGAAGGATGCATACGGTATTATAGAAAATGAAGATACTATGCAAGAAATCCAAAAAGGATATAGGCATCATTTTAAAGAAACAAAAGTTTCTTTTTGTAATTTGGAGCGTAAACAGCTAATGTCATGCGGCATGGGTTCATGCGGTCGCACGAGCACACGGGTAAGCACATGGGTGGATGCGCGGGCGCAGCATCACGGCAGCGGGCGCAGCATCGGGCGCGGCAAGCATGGGATGGCGGGTTTGCGGAGAATTTGGCTTGGCAGACACAGTGGCAAGGGATCTAAAAATTAAAGGAAAAAATTTAATTCTTGGAAATACTTCAAGAGGAAGAATTTGTATTTTCTTTATCTGCTTGTGATCTTTCTATCTCATCCATCCATCTTTTAGTCTTTAGTATTTTTTTTAGTCTCACATCAGAAAATCATGTAAAACTCCTCCCTCCTAACACCTATAAAAATACTTTTGTACTCTCATTGGAGGGGGAGCCCAGAAATTCATCTAGAGCCTTGCATAGAGGAATAGAAAAGGACTAATCCATGAGCAGCTAGGCTAGCAGTCTCGGAAGTGGAGAAGAAATTTTGTAACGACATAGAGTGGATTTATTATTCTAAACTTTCTTGTATTTCTTTATATGCAATAAAGATTATGCTTTTTATTTAAATCGTCATGAGTTCTTTATTTGCTCTCTTTCATATGCTTTTATTTATACTTTCCTGTTAGATTAATATTAGGAACAATTTTTACTTTTCGAAGATGCACCGTGATCTACGGATATGGGGCGTACTGAGAAAAGAAGAGTTGTTTACCTAGTACTTTTCGGAGATGCACCGTGATCTACGGGTACGGGGTGTGTCAAGAAAAGATAGGTATTTTTTTTAAGATTAATCGTATCTATTTAATTAAAAGAAAAGAGATACAACTCTACTAGTGAAAAATTAATTCAAAACTCCCAAGCTCTTTATTTTCTAATTACATCAATTTTAAGATAATTTATTTTTTAAATCAAAACAACACTTCTGTCTTTTAATCTTAACTTAGCCCAAGGTCCCTGAGGATATGATCTCGACTCATCCTACCTACGTAGTGAGTAGAGTTATTTTTGGTGCTATCAACGACTACGCATCAAATTTTGGCATCGTTGTCGGGGATCTTGGCACAGTTGAATTAAAAAAAAAAAGCCACTGACATTTCATAACACTTAACTAAAATAGCATAACTTCAAATATAAAAATTTCTAACTTGATTGGACACCTTGTTTCTTTGCATTGCATCTTTATAATTAACTTTAAGGGTGCAACTCATTAACTAAGATAAGGTGGAGATTTGATCACCCTTCTTTGACCCACAAATCACTCCCTTGCATTTGCATAACCTAGACTTTAATCTAAAATTAATTAGACATTGATCCCTAAGGATTTCGAGCTCAATAGGATAAGAAAGCTCTAAAGTTGAACCGAGTGCGGATTGGTTAATTGCTCGGTGTCTAAGGCAAGTGGTTAAAGAAAGTGATTTTCAATTGGTTCTATTGACTGATCTGGCCAACTCAGTTGGTATCTAAGGAAAGCAACGAGCAGGAAACCTCCCATATCTTATGCTTACCTGGCTGAGTCAGTTAGTCAGTCTTGAGCTTGGAGTGCTCAAAGGTGGTCTTGAAAGTTAGGAGCTGTCTAGATCTAAGTTAACCTTAGGATAGAGAGTCTATGCTTATTTAAGTTGATTGCAATTAACATCTAAACATTAACTAATTTCTCTCTTTTCATAGATTTAAAATTTTTGGTTCTTCTCTTTAGATTTTTTTCATTCTTTTCTCACTTTATTATAAATATATATATATATATATATATATATATATTATAAAAACTAAAATTTTTTGTGTTTGCTCTAAAGTATAATTGTAAGGTGTATGCTTAGCCGTAGATCGTTACGATCAGAAATCCAACCTTTTGATCCAGAAATAGAAAGAACCTTTAGAGCCAACAGACATAAAAATATGGATCGAAATCAGGAGAATGATCCACCCAGGCAATTGAAGGAGTACTTTACTCCCTCCACATATACATACTCTCTTTGTATTCAAGTGCCCCCTGTGGAGGCCGCTCAATATGAAATTAAGTCCAGTATAATGAGGACCCTTATAAACATCTTGAAGAATTTCTTGAGATATGCTCAACTGTCAAAATTCACAACTTCTTCGATGATGCTCTTAGGTTAAAATTATTTCCTTTCTCACTTAAGGACAAAGTCAAATACTGGCTACATACTTTGGATTCTATGACTATATCTACCTGGGACCAGCTGCAAGGAGAGTTTCTCAAGAAATATTTTCCCATAGGAAAAACTAATCAAATAAGGAAAGCCATAACTAGTTTTTCTCAATTAGATGGAGAAATATTTCATGAAATATGAGAGAGATTAAAGGACCTTATTAGAAAATGTCCCCACCATGCTGTACTCAAGTGGCAGTTAATCCAATGTTTTTATGATGGGCTATCTGAAAGACATCGACAAATGATCGATGCATCATGCGGTGGAACATTCATGCTGAAAAGTGAGGATGAGGCATGGCAACTGTTTGAAATTTTAAGTGAAAATTTATTACATCATATGTCTGCCTCTACTAGAGATAAACCCATGTTAAACCCAAAGAGAGGTGGAATATATGAAGTAGGAAATACTATAGATATCCATCAAAAGGTAGATGAATTATCCCAAAAGTTAGATCGATTATTAAGTATAGGACAGTCACCTTCTCCATCTCGTCAGATACAAGATATATGTGCATTGTGTTCGAGCCCCACTCATTGTGTGAATGATTGTTCGGTTGCACCATAGTTTCCTGAACATGTACAAGAACAAGTCCATCAAGCCCAAACTACTCATAGACCAGGGAACAACCCCTATTCTAGTATGTACAATCCGGGATGGAGAAACCATCCGAATTTCTCATGGAAATCACAACCAGTGGTTCCTCCGGTGCAACAAAGATCAGGTTACTCGGATGTAACTTTTAGGCATCCATCCCAGCCACAATACCAGAACCCTCCTTAACCCACTCCGAGTACTCATAGCTCGACTTTCGAAGAAAAGGTACTGCAAGTACTTAAAAGACTAGAAATGAATACCCAACTCCTTCACTCCCATACGCAATCAATAGCAAAGCTAGAGACCCAGATAGGTCAGCTAGCAATAGCTTTTAGTAGGAGGGAAGAAGGCAAATTACCCAATCAGCCTATTAATAACCTAAAAGGACAGTACATGGCTGAAAGCTCCATTGGTCTTGAAACTTTTTTCGAACATGCCAAATCGATCATGACCCTTAGAAGTGGAAAAATCTTAAATCAATCTGAAGTAATCCAACAACAAGAGCAACCAATTCCAACTACAATAGAAAAGAAGAAATCTGAAGAGAGAAAAGAACCTGTTAACCCAGCACCTGCACCTAAAGCTCCATTTCCCAGTGCTTTAGAATCCTCTCTGCCTCTTGATAAGAAGGGTATAAAAATGAATGAAATGTTGGAATTGTTTAAATAGGTCCAGATAAATTTACCTCTTCTCGATGCCATTAAACAAGTTCCGACCTATGCCAAATTTCTAAAGGACCTGTGTACACAGAAACGAAAATCAAAGGCACAAATACCAAGAAAAGTCCACCTAATTGAGCAGGCCAGCTCAGTTTTCCAGCAAATTACCCCATCCAAACTGAAAGATCCAGGTACCCCAATTATTTCTTGTGTCATAGGGAACCTCACGATTAAGAAGGCATTATTAGATTTGGGTGCAAGTGTCAACCTTCTCCCGAGCTCTGTATATGATCTATTTGGATTTGGAGAGTTAAAACCCACGACAGTGACCTTACAACTAGCAGACTGATCCATTAAGGTATCCCATGGAATGCTGGAAGACATATTGGTGAAAGTAGATGAATTTTACTTTCCTGTTGACTTTCTTGTGCTGGATATGGAATCTGACAGCAATCCCAACCAAATACCAATCATCCTAGGTAGACCCTTCTTAGCAACCACTAATGCTTGTATAAATTGTAGGACCGGAGTTATGGATGTATCTTTCAGAAATAAGAAGCTAAGGTTGAATATTTTCAATGCATCTTTGGGACCACCTGTGTACGACCATAATGAGATCAACTTATTAGAGGAAGTTGTAGAAGATAAAGCTCCTGTCTTGCTCAACTCAGATCCTTTATAGGCATGCCTAACACATTTTGGAATGGATAATTTTGATATTGATGGATACACTGAAGAAATACATGCTTTGCTAGAACCTCCCAATTTTAGCACCAATCCCCCTTGGATTGTAAAGTACGAGCAATTACCAATTCAATCAAGCCCTCTGGTACCATCCTTAGAAGCACCACCTACCCTAGAGCTAAAGCCTCTTCCTGCCACGTTGAAATATTCATTTCTTGGATCCAATGATACCCTTCCAGTGATCATTGTGTCTGACCTAACCAACGATCAGGAAGACAAACATGTCGGGGTACTCAAAAAGCATAAAGAGGCTATAGGGTGGTCAATTGCTGATTTGAAGGGTATAGATCCTTCTGTTTGCATGCATCATATTCACTGCGAGGTTGAGGCAAAACCACATAGGGACATGCAACGAAGATTGAATCCGAATATGCGGGAAGTCGTGAAAAAGAAGTAGTGAAATGGATAGATGCTGGAATTATTTACCTAATTTCAGATAGCCAGTGGGTTAGTCCAACCCAAGTAGTACCTAAGAAGTCAGGTATTATCGTAATAGAGAATGATGAGGGTGAGTTAATTCTTACTCGTGCAACAACTGGTTGGCGAGTATGTGTGGACTACCGAAAGTTGAATGCCGTTACTAGGAAAGATCATTTTCCTTTGCCTTTTATTGACCAAATTTTAGAATGGCTAGCAGGACAAAGTTTTTTCTATTTTCTAGATGGATATTCGGGATATAACCAGATCCCGATATTTCCTACTGATCAAGAAAAGACTACCTTCACATGCCCTTATGGAACATTTGCATTTAGACGTATGCCATTCGGTCTCTGTAATGCACCAGCCACTTTTCAACAGTGTATTTTGGTCATCTTTTCTGATATGGTCGATAAATTTCTAGAGGTCTTCATGGATGATTTTTCAGTATTTGGCTCTATCTTTGATGATTGTCTTCAGAACCTAACCAAGGTTCTTCAACGATGTATAGAGACAAATTTGATTTTAAGTTGGGAGAAGGGCCATTTTATGGTTCGTGAAGAAATCGTGCTTGGACATATTGAATCCAAGCAGGGGATTGAAGTAGATAAAGCAAAGGTTGAAGTAATCTTGAAATTGCCTCCCCTAACCTCGGTTAAACAAGTGCGATCCTTCCTAGGCCACACAGGTTTCTATAGGCACTTCATTAAGGATTTCAGCAAGATCTCACGACCCTTGTGCAACTTACTTGCTAAAAAAAATTCTTTTAATTTTAATGAAGATTGCCTAACCGCTTACAATAAACTCAGAACTGCCTTAACCACTACACCAATCATAAAATCTCTAGATTGGACCCTACCATTTGAAATCATGTGTGATGCTTCTGATTATGCTGTAGGGGTAGTCCTTGGGCAAAGATTTAATCAAAAATCGCATGTAATTTATTATGCAAGTAAAACTCTTTCAGATGCTCAATTGAATTACACCATGATTGAAAAGGAGTTACTCGCTGTTGTGTTTGCCCTAGATAAATTTAGATCATACCTTTTGGGCTCCAGGGTCCTAGTATACTCCGATCATGCAGCACTGAAACATCTACTATCCAAAAAAAATACAAAATCTAGGCCGATTAGATGGATCCTTCTATTACAAGAATTTGATTTAGAAATTTTAGACAAAAAAGACTCTGAAAATTTGGTAGCAGATCATATTTCTAGGATCCTGGTAGAACACAATAAAGAAATGATTAGAGATAGGTTTTCGGATGAACAACTCTTTTCAATGTCTTCCATTGGTCTTCCCTGGTTCGCTCATATAGTCAATTACTTGGCAGTGGGACAAATACCATTATATTGGACCCAACAAGAGAAAAATAGATTTTTCTCCCAAGTAAAGTACTATTTCTGAAAAGAACCAGAGCTGTTCAAATATTGTCCAGATCAAGTAATCTGACGTTGTGTCCCTGAGTGTGAAGTCCAAAGTATTCTTAACTTCTGCCACTCGCTAGCATGTGGGGGACATTTTAGTGGAAGGAAAACTACAGCAAAGGTGTTGCAGAGTGGATTTTATTGGCCGACACTATTCAAAGATGCACATGAATTCAGTCGTAATTGCCTGCGATGCCAGCAAACAAAAAATATTTCGAGAAAAGATATGATGCCCCTGTCCCCTATACTTGTAGTAGAAATTTTTGATGTTTGGGGAATTGATTTCATGGGACCCTTTCCCTCCTCATTTGGATTCGAGTATATTTTGGTAGTAGTGGACTACATATCAAAATGGGTAGAGGCTATGGCAACCCGAACCAATGATCACAAAATCATGATCAAGTTCATTCAACATAACATCTTTAGTCGATTTGGATGCCCAAGAGCCATAATTAGCGATGGGGGTACATACTTCACAAATAAGCACTTTGACATGCTAATGAAAAAATACGGAATAACTCATAAAGTTGCCACACCTTATCACCCCCAGACAAGTGGCCAAATTGAGGTCTCCAATAGGGAGATCAAGCATATTCTTGAAAAAACGGTAAGACCCGATAGAAAAGACTGGTCAGCACACTTAGATGATGCATTATGGGCTTACCGTACTGCTTTTAAAACACCCATAGGAATGTCTCCTTATCGACTTGTATTCAGAAAAGCTTGTCATCTGTCGGTGAAATTGGAACATCATACATTTTGGGCCATACGGCAATTTAACTTTGATATGAAAAATGCAGGTTCCAATAGGAGACTTCAACTAAATAAACTTGAAGAGCTACGCAATGAAGCGTATGAGAGTGTCAAAATTTATAAGGCTCGAACTAAAGCATACCACGATAAATTCATTGCATGAAAAATATTCGAGCCCAATTAAAAAGTTTGGCTCTTCAATTCTAGGTTGCATCTGTTTCCTGGAAAACTTCGCTCATGTTGGGATGGATCTTTCATTGTAACTCAGGTATTTCCTCATGGAGCTATAGAACTCAAAAATCCTAAATAGGGGAACACCTTTAAAGTGAACGGTCAGCGATTGAAACCTTACATAGATGAAATTAGTGATGGAGAATTAATTGAATATGTTGATTTAGTGGATCCAATACCGCCATAATACTCAATTCAGTCTGGCTGAAGACTTTAAACTTAGCGCTTGTTGGGAGGCAACCTAATGATTTCATATTTTTTTACTTTACTGCAGCTGTAGAAATTTAGAATAAGAACCTATTAATCAATAAAGCTATCTTCAACTTCTGAAGCAAAATTATCCCAGGTGCATTCTCTCCTTTTATTTTCTTTGCTTTCCTACTCCATTGAGGACAATATAGATTAAGTTGGGGGGGGGGGCAAAAAATTAATCAAATCCTCGAGTATGGTCAGAAATAATTTATTTTGTATATCCAAATTTTATTTTGATTAAGAGTCAATTAGGCATCCTAATCAATGAATGATTAACGGTCAAGATAATTTTAGAGATACTGAGGAATAAATTATTAAGAAAACCCAATGAATGGTAGGATTTAGACTAGACCAAATTTTAGGAGTGATTCTACAACCCTCTTCTTACTAATCTCAATAAAGAATCTGCTTCATGAGAGACTGGGTGGAAAGATCGAGGTATGCAAAAATTTTTCTTAAAATTTACTTAAAAAAAAAATATTGGTTTCCTACTGAGCAACCGGGCCCCTTCGCCTAAGTAAGTGTTGTGGTTTGCATAAAAGGATGGGCAATGTTAAAAAAAAAATAGTGGATAATAAGGGGACTAAATTGTAAGAAGATAATAAACCTCTCTCACATTAAGTTAGAGGATTTAAAGAGTAAAGTGGGGAGTTGGTGAAAGAAAAGCTCTTGAAATTTCTCTAGTTAATACTCAGTCACTAATTGGATCAAATTGATAATCCAATGAAGTATCTCTTTAATGGTCTGACCAGGTATCATCTACCTTTTGGGATGCCTAACCTAACTTTTTATTCAAGATCAAGTTGGTACACAATGCTGATATATCTATTTTACTGGAGGACGAGCAAAATTCAAGTTGGGGGGGTGTGATAAGCACTTAATTTAAGTCATTTAAAGCAAAAAATTATATTTAATTTATTTTATTTATTAAGAATTTGATGCTACTTTTTATGTTTTATAGGAAAGGTGATCGCCGATACAAAGAGTCTGATTTGCAGATAAAAAAGACTCAAGTTTGAAGAAAATTGGACTTAAAATAAAATTTAAATAAAAGAAGGATGCATACGGTATTATAGAAAATGAAGATACTATGCAAGGAACCCAAAAAGGATATAGGCATCATTTTAAAGAAACAAAAGTTTTTTTTGTAATTTGGAGCGTAAACAGCTAATGTCACGCAGCATGGGTTCACGCAGTCGTGCGAGCACGCGGGCAAGTGCGTGGGCGGACGCGCGGGCGCAGCATCGCGGTAGCGGGCGCGGCATCAGGTGCGGCAAGCGCGGGATGGTGGGTTCACGGAGAATTTGGCATGGTGGACACAGTGGCGAGAGATCTGAAAATTAAAGAAAAAAATTTAATTCTTGAAAATACTTCAAGAGGAAGAATTTGTATTTTCTTTATCTACTTGTGATCTTTCCATCTCATCCATCCATCTTTTAATCTTTAGTATTTTCTTTAGTCCCACATCAAAAAATCATGTAAAACTCCTCCCTCCTAACACCTATAAAAAGATTTTTGTACTCCCATTGGAGGGGGAGCCCAGAAATTCTTCTAGAGCCTTGCATAGATGAATAGAAAGGGACTAATCTATGAGCAGCTAGGTTAGCAGTCTCGAGAGTGGAGAAGAAATTTTGTAACGACATAGAGTGGGTTTATTGTTCTAAACTTTCTTGTATTTCTTTATATACAAAAAAGATTATGCTTTTTATTTAAATTGTCATGAGTTCTTTATTTGCTTTTTCATATGCTTTTATTTATGCTTTTCTGTTAGATTAATATTAGGAACAACTTTTACTTTCTGAAGACGTGCCGTGATCTACAGGTATGGGGCGTGCCGAGGAAAGAAGAGTTGTTTACCTAGTACTTTCCGAAGATGCATCATGATCTACGGGTCCGGGGTGTGCCGAGGAAAGATAGGTATTTTTTCTAAGATTAATCACATCTATTTAATTAAAAGAAAAGAGATACAACTTGACTAGTACAAAATTAATTCAAAACTCTCGAGCTCTTTATTTTCTAATTACATCAATTTTAAGATAATTTATTTTCTAAATCAAAACAACACTTCTGTCTTTTAATCTCAACTTAGCCCAAGATCTCTGAGGATACGATCTCGACTCATCCTACCTACGTAGTAAGTAGAGTTATTTTTGGTGCTATCAACGACTACGCATCACTCAGCCAAAGAGATTTGTCTCAAGTGGGAGAGCAAATCAAGTATGTAGGCTAATGAGATCCATTTATGGATCGAAGCAGATTTTAAGGAGCTAGAACATCCGATTTGATATAACAGTCAAAGAGTTTGGCTTTATAAAAAATATAAATGAACCATGTATATATAAGAAGACAAGTGAGAGTTTTATTGTCTTATTGGTTCTGTATGTCAGTGATATACTGCTCATTGGGAATGATATCCCAATGATGCAATCGATCAAAACTTGGCTATCAAATAAGTTTTTCATAAAAGACTAGGGTGAAGCATTTTATATACTGGATATAAAGATCTATAGAGATAGATCTAAAAGGATGTTAGGCTTATCCTTGTCACGGTACATAGACCTCATATTAAAGAGATTTAATATGGAGGCAAGTAAGAGGTTACCTGTCTGCAAGTCATGATATACATCTCCCTAAGAGAATGTATCCTAAGATACCAGAAGAGAGGAAAAGGATGAATGAAATCTCTTATGCTTCAGTTGTGGGATCAATTATGTATGCCATGCTATGTACCAAGCCTGATGTAGCTTATGCTTTGGGCATAGCTAGTAGATTTCAGGCTGATCTAAGGAAGAATCATTGAAAGCAGATGATAGCAAGTCAATATCAGGGTATTGTTTATTCTAATTGATGGGGCAGTGAGTTGAAAAAGTTCCAAACAGCAAATAGTAGCTGACTCAACTACTGAGCCAGAGTATGTTGTTGCTAGTGAAGCCATTTAGGAAGCTGTCTGGATGAAAAAGCTCATCATGGATTTAAGAGTCGTTTCTAAGATTGAAGGACCGGTGTCACTCTATAGTGATAACATTGGGGCCATTATTCAAAATAAGGAACCTAGGTCTCATTATAGATCCAAGCACATCCTCAAATATTTCCATCTCGTTAAAGATAAGATGTTGTCTTTGAACGAGTAAACAGAAAGAACAATATAGCAGATCTATTCACTAAGGCCATACCACAGTAGCTATATGATCGTCAACTTGATTGTATGAGATACAAAGGTGATTGGCTTTAGTACAAGTGGAAGATTGAAAGAAGAGTGCCCTATAAGCCAATCGTAAGTATGTTGCGATGGGATTTTCTTTAAAATTTTCTAACTCATGAAATGATATTTATTATTTGAGATATTGATTCATCATATTAGCTGCATCTTAATATATCTAAGATTAGGATGAACCCCAAAGATTAGGATAATAATTTTACGAGATATGAATGGGTCATGCTAGTGAGACCTAAAATCTTAAAATCCTAATCTTAAATATTTCTAATTGTAAAAGCATTGAGTTGGGGATTAATGTTTCAAATAGACTGGCACATCTTATGTATGCTCAATGGAGAGGGTGGCAGATCTCACTAGCCACTTGTGTGAGACACTAATACAAGGATGTGGCTGCTCATTTGAGAAATGAGTCCACTGAATTGACTCGATAAAAGAGAACATCTAATGGAAGCCTTATTTGCATGTCAAAGATGGTTCTCTAAGTGGGAGTTGTGCAAGTGATCCTTAGACCTAAAACCACCATGGAATCTTATGCACATGAACTCATATTTTGGTTCATACCTAGGCATGGCACTAAGATATGTATGGGGTGTTCTGGATATGGTGGAGTGTGTATGAAGGTTGTGAGTAGGTCAATATAGAATCGATCACTCTTAGTAAGAGGAGATCGCATCCTGTATATTTTCAATCCTAGATGACTTAGAAAAGTCTTTTGGCTAAAAGTAGGAAGGAGATTAGAAAGAGTTTCTAATGCTTCTTCACTGGAGTCATTATTGGTTAATTGAGAATCGATATGAATATGTGTTTGAGTTTGACATGATTCCATACTTATGAACATATTCAAGGTGCAAGGATGATCGAAGGATTGAATTGCACGATAATTTGCCATTGATGGGTATATTTGATATTTTTATCAAATTTTATATCTTTTGGATAGTCATGATACATTACTAGATTTCAATTTTGACTTATAGATTTTTGATCGAATTAAAGAGTTTAATTCGATCGTCAAATAGAAAGGATTCTAATTGTTGAACTCGGATTAGTTCGATTGGACCTAAATTGATTAGATTGAAATCTAATCAAATTTGATCAACTTATACTCAGATCTACTGTCAGTTAAATATGAAATTCAATGTGTCACACATATATAAAAATTAGCCAAGGGCCCTTTTGAAAAAGATTGATTGGAATTTTGGATTCAATCAGGGTTCCAGTAAGCATGCTAGCACGTGTGGAAACCCTTGCTCCTTTGGAGACCAATTTGATCCCATCCCTTGCTGATTAGCTAGCCCAATTTGGTAGACATTTGGGTCAGGATATATCACCTAAAAGCAGCCTAAATTGGGGCACCACATCCCATGTTAACACTAATTATGAAGAGTCCAAGTTGTGGTGGACTCTTGGTGCAAAACAGGTTCTGTGTACAAGCGTTGGCATGGGCAGAAGAAAAAATATTATTTTTTATGAGATTAAAATTATGTGTTATAGCTCACATCACCCTCCATCCTCTAGTACACATATCAAAGTATGAGATATATTTTTTCTAAAATTTTTGGGAAAGAGAAAAAATTAGAAAAAGAAGGATGTCTCGCATGCACGTGCAAAAGTGTCGCATCTCTCTGTGATTTGGAGAGTCCTTCTCTCTATCAAATGCATTCAGATTGGAACTATTTTTTGTTATAATATTTTAAATTTGATAAGCTATTTTTGATAATTTTTTTGAAACTTTTTCAGACTTATCTGAATGCCAAACGGATGCTATAAGTTGGTCCTGATGCCTGTATGCATGGTGATCAGTACTCGCATGAAGAGGTGTGAGGATAGCATCCTTTCATGAGAATTTTATCACTATTTTTGATTTTTGAGAATCTAGATTGAATCCCCAATCTATATGGATTTTTGAAAAATTTTTTGATTTGAGAAGAGACGTAAAAATATCCCTTCTTTGGTTGCATGCGTGCAGACCAGGGTGCTGATCGACATATCATGGATAAGAGTCCTTCTGCTTGAAGGAACTCGTATCTCTGATAATTAGATCAGATATGCCTTTTGGATAAGGCATATCTCTCTCTTTTGGCATCCCTCTGGTGGCTATAAATGGGCCTAGGCACTGGATATCCGATGAATCTGAAGAGGGGTTTTCAATTTCTCTCCTGTTGCTCTCCTTTCTTTCTTACAACCTATCTTAGTTTTAGGACAAGGCTTTGAGATTTAAGACAAAGCCTTATCTGGTCCTAACAAGGGTTATTAGGGTCCTAAAGAAAGAGAATCAGAAGTCCAGAGGATGTTCTAAGAGGGTGATGTCAGGTTCTTGAAGAAACCTGACTGGTATGAGGCTAGTCAAGTTCTAGGGGCTAGAAATCTTGAAGCAAGATGAGAAGGAGCACTGTCTTTGGTTCAATTTCCATGTGGATCACCATTGGAGGGTAGACACTTGGTCACCTTACGAAAATTAGGATTAGCGCTACAGATATTCTTCTTATCCTAATTTATATTTATTATGCTATGATTATTATAGTCAAGAGTTTCTGGGTATTAGGGCTTCCGGTGTATTGGGTGTTTTGAATAAAAATTTTAAACACCTAACCCTTCCGCTGTGCCACAGGAACCCAACAGCCTCTACCTCCAATTCGAGGAATTACCCTAATTCCTTAGTGGGTACTAGAATCCACTTAGACTGCACACAAGCCCAACTTTGGTTGGCCAACCCATATACATCTAAGGATAGGTTCATAACCCATTGTTTCTCTAAACAATTTCTAGTAATTTTAATTTTACCCCAGTCCCTAATTAGTAGGCTTTGGCCTCCACTAAAAAGGTCTGGTTAGGTCCAACCATTAATATGACTATACTTGACCCATCTAGCCAATGAATGATTAGGCCCAACTTTGGTTGGCTAACCTAACCACCATTTAGAAAGATGCAGTCAAGAAATCATATTATGAATGACAATTCCATCAGTCGATAAGCACCAGGCCTTTGGGCCTTCAATTATTATCCAACTGATGGACCCATTATCATCTACTTAATGGGAGGCTATGATCTAGTTATCACCATAACTATTTCATTTTAAGGACCTAGTAATTTTAGAGGATTTAATTGATTTAGAAGAGGAGGTCAGATGAACCAGCTTATCATGATCCTCCCACTAGCTTCACCAAGTCAGTTTAAGGGAGATCATTAAAAGGGCTGGTCTAGGAGTACTTAAATCAGTCACACTGATTTACCTAGCTGACATGGGTCAGCTCGAATAGTCAAGTGATCCGATCAAAACATAATTTCACCAAGAGGTCCGATAAGTTCGATCGATGGGAGGGTCTGCCAAAGCTTGCCTTAGACACCATCAGAAATGGCCAGGTAAGCGGGTTGCCAATTAAAAACCACCGGTCTGGTTTACCTTAGACACCAACTGATTTAATTAGTTTCGATTAGATCAACCTAATAGTTCATGCTAGATCGCTTAGCCAAGAATCAAGTTCATTTGGTTCTCGTTAAAGACATAGACTTGACCAACTACAACTATTGTAATTGACCTAGAGAATCCTTGACCTAATTTAAGACAATAATTGATTAGATTTAATCAATTCTCTAATTAAGTCCATCTTTAATCTAACTTTAGGTCTAACCCAATTAATGGATCTAAGTTCCACTAACCCATTAATCCAATGTGTTATGGTTTGTGTCTTAGGTTCTTCAATTCACAATCTTAGAACTTAATCAAATAATTTCTTAATTCTCAATTAAGTTTTGGGCTGAGGGTTGGGGTTCGGCTTTTCGAAAATAATTTTTATATTTGTAAAATATTTTTACAATATGATTCTACCAACCAAGTTGCATGTTTGATTCATAATCAAAATGCAAGTGAAATAAGTATGAAACTACTTTAGATCTAATCTAAATAGGTTCATATAATTGAAATAATTTCAACTTTAAACTGCGCAAATTTTTCAGACAAATATATGATTGTTCTTTTGCATGAAAAATATTAACAAAGAGATTTAATTCTAGATTTAAATATCTTTTAAATCTAATAAATTATAAATTTAATCTAGATCACATCTAACAAATTTATGATTAAAGATAGATCTATACGAACTAGGACAACTTTTACACTGTAAGGGATAAACCTTATAGTAGGACAACCTACAGTTCGTGATTGATCGAAAAATTTTAATTTTAGATTTAACAATCAGATTATAAATTAGATCTAATCTAATAATTTAAGTATATATAAATAATCATGTAATAAACAACCTAGGCTCTGATAGCAATTGAAGGAATCAGATCTAGGATTTCAGGGTTAGATTTTAAAACTTTTTCAAGATCAGGTAGCGAAAGACTAAAATAAATTAAAATTTATCTTATAAAATCAAAAAATCTCTAGATTGAAGATCCTATTATAAATTTATTACATGGTATTAAATCAAAAATTAAAATATAAAGAGCAAGAACTACATGCTGATCATATCAACATGTTTCTATACTATATTTAATGTATGTAAAATATAATAGATCAGATCTATTATCTTACATGTTAGACTTTCTAACTTTGCTGATCCAGGCTTGAGGATGATGTTGCAAGCCGCACATACATCCAACCTCTAAAAGTCATCCATACGAGCCCATGAATCACGATCAGAAGTCCTGGTCCAGAAAATCAGCACAGTATGCTAGTATTGTGCTGATCCTTCTTCGATGGTCGATCAGATACCTCCTTCTTAATTTGGACTCTTCCAAAGATTAGAAGTAAGAGAAAGAGTTTTAGATGTGAGACACTCTCAAAAAACTCACAGATGGAGGAAGAAAAGAGGTGAACTCAGCAACCCTAGAAGAAGACCCTCTTCTTCTTCTCTTTGCTTTAATCCAGACACCTAGTTTTGTGTCTATTATATCTCTACACCCCAACACTCTTTCTCTCTAGTTTTCTCACACCTAAAGGTCTCTCAATGCTCTATAATCCACAAAATTCTCAAGAAGAAATTCATCTTAAATAAAGATATATGAAGAATCTTTGTCTAGGTCAAATACCTAGTCAAGAAAAATCCAAACAGGGCAAGACAAGTGGTGCCCAACTCTTGGATGCCCCCTCCTTCTTTTTCTATTATGGACTACCAAGAAAAGGTGCACAATATGTGCCATAAAAGCCATAAAAATTTCAAAAAAAATCTGGATAAAATCAATACCATAAGGAAAGAGTTTTGGTTTCTTAAAATTCTATCTCATAGAATTTGAAATCCAAATTAATTCCTACTTTGACTATCCACAACCACATTCCATGTAAGAGAGAAAGAGTGAAAAGCTTTAGGCATGCATGAAGGCCTGAAAGAGAAGGTTTTGTCATATAAAATAAGAGAGAGTGGGCGTGGGGGCCTAAGGTGGCGCAAGGTAGAATCCTAGTCTTACTAGGATTCAATCTATGACTTGTTCAAACTTGATTTCTCAAACCAAATCAAACCAAAACCAAATCAAACTAAAACCAAATCAATCTAATTAAAATAGGTCTTAATCTAATTAAAAATCTAATTTAATCAAATTAAATTATATTTAAATTAGATTTAATTTTTTAATCGAATTAAAAATTAGGTTGACCCAAGTCTTAATTGAACTAGGACTAGTTTTTTCTTGCACTTGGCTTATCTAATAAATCAATTAGATTTGATCCAATCAAGCTCAACTAAATCTAATTAAATCATATTCAATTAGACTTAATCTCAGCCCATTGGCTTAATCAAATTAAATCAATTAGCAATCAAATTGCTAATCTATCCTCCTGCAACACTTGCACTAGGTTAAATATCAATCGTATTGATCGTTTAACCCTAGAATAATTCTTAATCGTTGATCAACCATCTGATCGAATCATGAACACTAATGTATGTGACCTCATAGGTCCGAACCTAAACCAGTAGTACAGAAATAAATTTTTATACCAATCGAAGTGACCATCTAGCAATGGTATCCGACGGCCGGATAGGTCGAATGTGTAGAACAACATTCTTAGAACCCATACAGATATAGTTTCCATATAATTCATCCCTTTGATCAAAATGCTCATAGGTCACCTCAGAGTTCAACTGTCAACTCTGATTAGGTTGTCCACATTGTATTTCAAAATATCAAATCCATCTGATGGATTACCTGGCCAAAGTTTTGCTAAATTGAAATACAGCGACTCATTCTTCTCCAACTCTTGGAGTGGTCAATCCCATCTTGATCACACTCTGACTTCGCAAGTACTTGACTGTGCCCAAAAATCTTCCATCACTGAATTAGAAATTCAGTTAGTCCAGTACCAAAGCACAGTGAGTTGCTTCCAAATCACTGAGGCGATCTCAGGTCTGAGGGATACTTATACTTATATCCCATCAGAGACATTCTCGACAGTAGAATGCTCTGGAGTTGGTCACGTTCAATGATGATGTACCTTTATATCTCATCTATATGCCATACCAGTGTCTCCACACTCCTTGGTTAAGAGGACAACCAACCCATATGGCCTACAGTGACCTATGCTCGATAGAAGCTGTCATCCTTATTAACAGCCTATCATTTGATCATGAACAGTTTTGAGGACTAATCACTAAATTCTCTCTTTATCGAACCTAAATAGTCCTAAGGACTTCATCACAATAACGGAGTTCATTAGAAGATGATAAATTATGATGAAAATACTAAAAATATATTTTATTTATTAACAAATCAATTATAATACAAGGTTGCTCAACCGTCAACAGGTTAACGATTGGCTTTTGGGACATATTTTCCAACAGTGTCAATCTCTGGGTGGAGATATAATTAGTCTTTGAACATCCATATGTTCAGGACCTAATACCTTGCTTATCCTAAGATATGGGACCATCACATATTTATTTTTTATTCTCATCAATCATGAAGAACAACATCATTAAGTGACAGAAATATGAGACCATAGTCTTAAAATTTTTCAGAAGGGGAGTAACTTTTACTATCAACATTAATTTCAAAACTATGCTACAGTAGCAAAAGATTTAAAATAATATCTCTGATAAGTTCAGACACATAACAATGATCTAGTAGTTTCTAAACCTTGCTGGAAGGTTATATAGGTTCCTACAGCCTCAGTATGAGTGGACTATCTATTAGTGCCAAAAGACAAGTAGTAACCATACTTCAGCTTTATAGTTCCAGCAACACTTTGCATAAGAGAAACCCGTATAAGGTATCATATACCCAATATTTTAAAGCTGACAATACTCAATGATAATTAATTTTATCTTATACAAATTATTAACAGATATAACTTTTACATCCTGCTATTGCTTCACATTTACAAGACAACTCTTACAATTTAATTTTAATATTCATTATTGCTATAATAATAAATTAGATACTCTAGTGAAGACATTCTTCACCTTCTTTTCATCAACCATTCCATGATGTTCAATTAATTTTAAAAATAAAAAAATCCTATGCAGTGATAGTAAAGATGTAAATTTATATATAAGAACATAAAAAAAGATTACTCATGATGACATTCACAATTTAGATGAGGATTTTATCTAATTGTGTCTCCCATAATTTTAATAAATTTCATAGCCCTCAAGTAGAAAATTGAAGAACCTTATCATAAAGTTTCTTAGTGGGGTTGAGATCCCAATTCCTCATAAAAAGCCTTATGGACAGTATAACAAGCTCTTATGAGTTCAAGGATAAGTAACTCTTTATTAATTACATCTCATGCGACTCTCAATATAACTTTTGCCTCTAAAATACTTATAGCCTTGTGGATGGCATAAAAAATTATAGTATTTTAGTTAAATCGTACCCTTCAATCTTATATGGTCATACCTGAATAACACTATCCTTATGTATAGCACAATAAGACAGCACTATCAAAATATGCCATAAGTATCACTAAGTCAACATCATACCAATCACTATATCAAGTCTTGTAGAGAGCACAACAAACTCACTATAATTTTTGACATACTTTATTGATCTAGTATGAGCTAAGTACAATTAGCTTCATTATGTACCAAGACAGTATCAAAACAGTCCCCACAACAAGTCTTATGGATAGCACAACAAGCCTACCATGGTTCTTAAGATAATACTGGCTTAGCATGAAGGAAGGCATGGGTAGTATTCTTAATACTTCACCATTATGACTTAATATAATTTGAATGAGGGTCTTAGGTCTCAAGCATATCCTAAACATATACATACATCATATGCAATTTTAAATTCTAATTTGTAACTACCAGCATGTAAGAGCACATAAAAAGGAAGATAAGTAGTTATTGACTTTTTGAAAAAATCATCTGAGACACAGGATAATCTATGGCTCTAATCCTAGGTGCATTAAGGATTGAATCATCTCATGGTCAATCTTAATGCACCTTTACTCTCCCAAAAGCCTCGTAGTCTAGCCTTCATCTCTATAAAGTCTACCATGAATGCTTGATCTTTATTTGAAAATAGAATAAAATAATTTCTATCTATTCTCAAATAATTTTTTGTTTATTATTTTACATCAACATGTAAAAATTTTAATCAATAGTTAAAAATATACAAAAAAAAAGTGCAGCTAATAATACAGTGCATCAGGGGCATCCAGCCCCTATTGCAACTCTTGCAGATGTATTTATGTAATCAACCAATAAGAAAGCATTCATGCATACATTCATCACATGGATGTTTCATAGTCCATAACCACTCAACATCTGTTTTATAGTAATTACAAAATATTATAATAAACTACTTATATTATTATCAATGTGATATCATTCATACACATGTCAATGGAGATGTTCAAATTTATGGGCACAGGATCCATCTGGAGTTTTCGATTCGGGTTCAACACTTGATCCAAATTTTATTTTAAGTCAATTCATTTGTCATTCATTTGAGTTGAGTTGACCAAATCTTAGGTTAAACCTAATTCAATTAGGTCAACATAGATTCGGTCGACTATGACTCAAATCCTAATCAAATTAGGTAAATGATAATTTGATCAACCTAATTTAAACATGAATTCTAATCAAATTAGAACCATGATTTTGATTTAATCTATAATCAATAATTATAATCATATTAGAATAATGAATTATAGTTAAACCAATCCATCGACAAAAAACTCCAATCCATGTCTGATGCATCCTTTCTATGATCAAAAATTTTTTGACCCCACACATACCTCAGGCAACAACCAAAATGGTCAACCCACAATGGTGAGTGTTCGATAACATGGTGGTTGACATTTGAATCTTAGGTGAATGCATCATATGCAAAAAATTCTAAGTCTTGGCAATATACATCCATGTGTATCATTCCAAGACCCTCATGCATCACATGCACTGGATTTCAATTTCATCGAAAATTAGATCATGAGATCTAATCCAAAACTTGATTGACAAGTCTAAAAATATGAAATTTACATATCCAAAGTTTGATCATAGATTGATAACACTTTATCATAAATAAAAATACATTATAAATATTAACAAAATATCAATCAAAAAATTTAATTTTCACATAGTTTGAACTGGATCTAATCGATTTCACAAAAATAACATGAAATTTGATTGAATCAAATAAGGGTGGCTCTGATATCACTGTTGAGTTTTGGTAATATAACAGAATATAAATTTTAAAAATTTTAACATGTATTCAATAATTAAAAATAAAGTTTAACATTTAAACTAGTCTCCGAAACATAAAAGCCCTAAGAATCTCTTGATGATTACAATCAAACGATCGAAAAACATATATATCAGAAAGAGATCAGAAGTTATATACCAACAAGAAGATCATGATCTGGTAACTTTGAGACCTCCATGAGACTCCAAAGTAGAAGCCCTCCAATGGTGATCCACACAAGATTGATCAAGGTCCTTCCCAACTTGACATAGTGCTGTAGCCTTCTTCGCAAGTGCGCTGTCGATTGTCCTTTGCAAGAACTGATTGCACCACAGTTTGTATGCCTTCATGACCTCCACTAGGACCCTTTAGAAATCTTTTCTTAAAAGATCTCACCATATATAAATCAGATTTTATGTTCAACAAATGAACAATCTGATTTTTTGGACAAGCATCTCATGCTTTCCATTTTCTCTCTTTCTTTCCTTTCCATTTTTCTCTTCTTTTTTCTTATCTTTATCCAAACTTTTTTCTCTCATCCTCATATCCAAAATCAACTAGATATAGCATGTTGAACCAAGGTGTAGCGTCCCCTTTAAATAGGTAACAAAGGGGTGCTTATCCAACTCCAAGTGATGCCAACCTTTGGCATCCAAACTTCTCCACATGGTGAAATTAAATCACCACAATAAAATGATGTGTGAGGAAGTTTAGGAGTAGAAGGACTCTTTCTTCTCTAGTCCCATAAATTCTAGGCATGTAATAATTAAGAGATTAGGGAGAGAAATAATGTCAGGTGCAAACACATCTCATGCGACGTCCCTAGTCTTCCACAAAGAATATAGTCTTCATATGGAAGTTTTTAGGTGTAGAAAAGCCTTCAAGTAGAAGGACTCCTCCACTTCTATGCCAACAAATCTCTAGGAGCCATCACATGGCATGTGGAGTAAAAAAAACACATGAAAAAGAGAGGAATTAAGAGTCCAAAGTGAAATGGACTCTTCCATTTCATCGCCCAAAAATAAGGTGGTGTCCAAATTAATTTGGCATGGAGTTTCTTCCAAAAGAAGGACTCCTTCTCCTCTTCCACACCCACACATCCCATAGCACCATCAGATGGCACACAAAAAATAAGGAATGAGTGGAACTTGGTAATAAAATTAAGAGGAGTAGATGAGAAGGACTCTTCCTTCTCATCACCATTTATTTTGGGTGTGACAATTAATTTGTGTGTGGCTTTTGATGTAGAGGAGATGGATCACACATGGAACACTTTCATAAAATCCAAATCAGCAACCTATTTAAAAATAGATTCAAACCCAATCACATTATGTCAAAGCAACAAGCAAAGGGTTAGCACAAACACATTTGCACTGAACCCAATTGAGAACTTTGGTTGATTCATGTGCTAGAAACTTAGTTAACCCATTGAATTTATAATAAATTCAAATAGATTGAATCAAGATCAAATTTTTATTATGTGTGATCCATTGGATTTTAAATCTAGCCAGCAGTGGATTAAGACTCTTAACGTAATCTTAATCCGATTGGGTTAGGTTAGCTTAAGAGTTTCAATCAACTAAGATTCTTTCTAATTGATTCTAGAATTAAACTTTTAATTCTGATAAGTCAACAAATTAAGATTGATGTCTAACATTGTATCATGACTATTCAGAAGATTTAAAATTTGATAGAAATATCAAATTATCCTTTTGTGGCGAGTTACCATGCAATTCAATCCTTCGATCACACAACATTCTGGAAAGGCCATGGGTATGAAAATATATCAAACCCAAATACCTATCCATATGTATCTCAATTTATTGATGATAACTTAGTTGATGAACTAGTAGAAATCTTTTCTACAATTCATCCCTGCTCTGGCCAGAGACTCTCAGAGTCACCATCCTATGAGATCACATAGGATGTTCTCTCCTCCTTACAAGGAGTGATTATTTTTTTATTGATCATTCACAACCCCCATGCACACTTCATCATACCCAAAATATCCCACACACATCTCAAAGTGGTGTGTTAGGAAATAAACTAAAGTAAGGATCCATGTACATAAGGTACCATGATGATCTCAGGTCAAAAGATCACATGCACCACTCCCACTAAAAAACCATCTGTTGACATACTGTAAGGCTCTATCAGATATTCTTTTATGGATCAGTTCAGTGAACTCATTCTCTAATGAGCACCTACATCTTTATATTAGTGTCATCACACAAGTAATTGTGAGATAAACCATCCTTTCCATCGAGCATACATAGGATGTATCAGTCTTACCGACATCATCAATCCCTGACTCGATGATCCAATGACTATGAATATTTTAGATTGGGGCTATCAAGATTTTAGATCTCACTGGTATGATCTCATCATGGCCCTAAAATTATTATCCTAATCTATGAGATTTATCATAATCAAAAAAAATGATAAAACATAATATCTCATAAATAAAAATAACTATTGTCATGCAAATGAGTAGGAAGTTCATATAAAGAAGAATTTTTTTGCATCCCTATGCAATTGACTTGTAGGGCACTATTCTTTCAGACTCTACTATTAATGAAGAATTAATTAGTAATTAGATTATTAATTTATTGAAAATTATATCTTAAAGTCAATCATTTGATGATTGTGCTAATTATAAATATATATGAATTGATAAATAATAAAAGTTATTTAATATTTTTCATCATAAGGATACATCTTCTAACAAATTTTTATGTTGTGATGAGGTTCTTAAGACTACTTTGATCGATAAAGGAGAATTTATCATATAGTCCTTAAATTGGTTCATGACCAAATGATTTGCTGTTACTAGGACGATAGTGAAATCAAGTGTAGGTTGTTATGTACCATATACGTTGGTTGTCTTTATAACCAAATGATATAGAGATACTGGTATGGCATGCAGGTGAGATATAGGAGTACATCATCATAGAATGTGACCAACTGTGGAGTACTCTACTGTCAAGGGTAGCTCGTGATGGGTATGGGTATAAGTGTCCCTCCGACCTAAGATCACCACGGTGACTTGCAAGCAACTCACTATACTTTAGTACTGGACTAACTAAGTTTTTAATTTAATAATAAAAAATTTTTGAGCATAGTCAAGTACCTGTCAAGTCAATGCGTGAGTCAAGATGGGATTGACCCCTCTGAATTAGTAGAAGATATGCATCAGTGTATTTCAATTTAGCAAAATCTGAGCCCGGATAATCCATATGATGGATTTAAAAAAGATTGAAATACAATATGAATGACTTATCTAGGATTGACAGTTAAATCCTAGGTCATCCTCGAGTATTAGGATCAAAAAGAATGAATTATACGATAACCATACGCTAATAGGTTCTTGAATGTTGCTTCGCCATCATTCAACCTATCTGGACGTTGGGTCATCATTGCTAGATGGTTGCATCGATTGGTTCAAAAAAATATTTTTATGTGACTAGCTTAGGTTTGAACCTATGAGATCACACTCAAAAGAAGTTTCTGACTGATCATGTGGCTGATCAACAATTGAGAATCATTTAAGGGCTTAATCATCAATTCGATTGATAATTAACTTTATGCAAAAATTATAATAAATTAATTCATCAAGTGTTAGTGAATTAATAGAGAATTAATTAGCAATTAAATTTTTGATTAACTTAATTTGATTGAGTAAAGAAGATTAAATAAAATCTAATTGAATTAGATTCAATTAGGTTTGACCTAATTAGGTTATGAGATGATCTAATCGCTAAGGAAGAATTATCTCTGATTTGATCAGGAGTTTAGTTCAATCAATTTTTAATTTGATTAAAATTTGATTAAAAATTTATGAACCTAATTAGATTAGATTTTATATATTTTATTTGGACTAAACCAGATGTCATTTGGTTTGAATTCAGATAAGAAAATTAAGAGTCCTTATTGGAATAGGACTCTTCTCTTTGCGCCAATCCAGATTGCATGCCATATATCTCCACACACAAAATCATTTTGTATGAGATTTTTTCACACCAAAGAGTTATTTTCCTTATCTATCTCATATCCAAATCTAATTTAATTTTGATAAAATAAAAATTTTAAAATTAGATTTTAAAATATTTCTTATCAGAAGAATCTGTTCTCATCTAGATCAATCTCTCCATGCCAATAAATTTTTTTCTCCTTATATGTATGACATTTTGAGAAGATTTTTTGTGAGAGATTAGTTGGAGAACTTAGTTACTAGGAAATAATATGAGAAGAGGTATCCCATATTTTTTTAATATATTTTGAGACATAAAATTATGAAGGGACGCAGAATCCTGTAAGAGTCCAAGATCATTAGGACTCTTCACCCCACCTCCTTACACACCTATAAAAGGGGCTTTTATAGTTTCTTTTATGTATGGAAGATACCAAAAGAGAGCTCTTTATGTGGTAGAAGTTTGGGCATAGTTCATGATGTGAAAAAAAGAGAGAAGGGTCCTCTCTCTTGGGATGTGCGTAAAAACTTGAATTTCAGATTTTTGGTTCTAAAGGTTTGGGAAGAGAGAATAAATGAGAAAAAAATTATTTTTTTCTTTATCTTTCTTTTACCTATTTATCTTCTCCAGAAGTCCATCTTCAATTTTTGAAAAGGTTTCAGAGATTTGAAAAAAAATTTAGATCAGTCTAGAAGAAGGTCTTCATGCGAGCTACCACTCCCGAGAAGATCGATCAGATCATGGCTTCGAGTAGATTTTCCATAGAGGCCGAATGAGTGTGCAGCTATGAGCAACTAGCAAGGATCCTCTCCATCATATCTCTCAGTAGCGGAGATTGTCGACCCGTAATCAGGTATGGAGTTCTGAGCTCAGATTAAAAGTAGATGTGATCTACTGCTCACATGCATGCATGCTGATTTTACCATTAGATTAGTTCAGATTTTATATGCAATATAACATGTCATAGATCCTAGAGTAGATTAATTTAATGATTAGACATATGCATATTAGATTAATTTGATTAATCTAGTTGTCTTTCACTGTAATTTTTTCAAAAAAATTTCAAAATATATGCATGAAATCGCGTACGCATCCTAACAGTGGTATCAGATCCTAGATTCATTATGATATGATTTATGTGCATATTAAATTTGAATTTTAATTTTATTTAGATCTGATATGTGATATTTTGATTTAAATTTAATTAATGGTTGATCGCATTGAAGGAACCAGATCTAAGATTTCTGGGTTAGATCTTGAAACTTTTTCAAGATCAGACAGTGGAAGACTAAAATAAATTAAAATTTATCTTATAAAACTAGAGAATCCCTAGATCTAAGATCTTATTACATGATTATTACATGGTACTAAATCAAAAATTAAAATATAAAGAGCAAGAACTACATGTTGATCATATCAACATGTTTCTATACTACATCTAATGCATGTAAAATATAATAGATCAGATCTATTATCGTGCAAGTTAGACATTCTAACTTTATTGATCCGGGCTTGAGGATGATGTTGTGAGCCGCACATGAGTTTAGCCTCTAGGAGTCATCCACATGAGCCCACGAATCACGATCAGAAGTCCTGATCCAGAAAATCAGCACAGTATGCTAGTACTGCACTGATTCTTCTTCGATGGTCAATCAGATGCCTCTTTCTTCTTGATTAGGACTCTTCCAAAGATGAGAAGTAGGATAAGGAGTTTTAGATCTGAGACACTCTCAGAAAATTCAAGATGGAGGAAGGAAAGAGGTGAACACAGCAACCCTAGAAGAAGACCCTCTTCTTCTTCTCTTTGCTCTCACCAAGATACCTAGTCTTGTGTCTATTGTATCTCCATGCTCTAACTTTCTTTCTTCCTGATTTTTGCATGCCCCAAAGCTCTCTCTTTTCTCTATTTTTCATTAAAATTTCATGAAGAAATTTATTTTAAATAGAGAGATATGATAGAGTCCTTGTCTAGGTCAAATACCTAGTCAAGGATTATCCAAACATGGCAAGACAAAGGGGCACCCAACTCTTGGGTGCCCCCTCTTTCTTTTTGTGTGTGGACCATCAGCAAAGGATGCATATTATGTACCATAAAAGCCACAAAAATTCTAAAAAAAATTTAGATAAAATCAATGCCATAAGGAAAGAGTTTTGGTTTCCTAAAACTCTATCTCAAAGAATTTGAAATCCAAACTAATTCCTACTTTGACTTGATCCACAACCACATTTCATGTAAGAGAGAAAAGTTTTAGGCATGTGTGAAGACCTGGGAGAGAAGTTTTATCACATAAAATAAGACAAAGTGGGCATGGGATAAGAGAGAGTGGGCATGGGGGATAAATTGACGCAAGGTGGAATCCTAGTCTTACTAGGATTCAATCTATGTCTTGTTCCAATCTAGTTTTTCAAACCAAATCAAATCAAAATTAAATCAACTCAATTAAAATAGATCTTAATTCAATTAAGAATTTAATTTAATTAGATTAAATAATATTTAAATCTAATTTAATTTTTTAATTGAATAAAAAATTAAGTTGACACAAGTCCTAATTGAACCAGGACTAATTTTTTTCTTGCACTTGGCTTATCCGATAACCAATTGAACTTGATCCAATCAAGCTCATACTAAATCTAATTAAATCATATTTAATTAGACTTAAACTAAATCCATTGGCTTAATTAAATTAAGCTAATTAGCAATCGAATTGCTAATCGATTCTCCTGCAACACTTGCACTAGGTTAAATGTCAATCATATTGATCGTTTAATTCTAGAATAATTCTTAATCGTTGATCAACTATTCGATCGGATCGTGAACTCTAATGTGTGTGATCTCATAGATTCGAACCTAAGCTGGTAGCATAGAAATAAATTCTTATACCAATCGAAGTGACCATCTAGCAATGGTACTCGACGGTCGGATAGGTCGAATGTGTTGAACAACATCCTTAGAACCCATGCAGATATAGTTTCTATATAATTCATCCCCTTGACCAAAATACTCATAGGATACCTCAAAGTTCAATTATCAACTTTGATCAGGTTGTTCATATTGTATTTCAAAATATCAAATCCATCTGATGGATTATCCTGGCTAAAGTTTTGCTAAATTAAAATACAGTGACTCATTCTTCTCCAACTCTTGGAGTGGTCAATCCCATCTTTATCACACTCCGACTTTGTAAGCACTTGACTATGCCCAGAAGCGTTCCATCACTGAATTAAAAATTTAATTAGTCCAGTACCAAAGCACAGCGAGTTGCTTGCAAGTACTGAGGTGATCTCAGGTCTAAGGGATACTTATACCTATATCCCATCATAGACATTCTCAACAGCAGAATGCTCTGAAGTTGGTCACATTCAATAATGATGTACCCTTATATCTCACCTGTATGCCATACTAGTATCTCCATACTCCTTGGTTAAGAGGATAACCAACCCATATGGCCTACAGCGACCTACGCTCGATAGAAGCTGTCGTCCTTATTAACAGTCTATCATTTGATCGTGAACAGTTTTAAGGACTAATCGATATATCCTCTCTTTATCGAACCTAAATAGTCTTAAGGACTTCATCACAACAACAGAGTTCATTAGAAGATGATAAATTATGATAAAAATACCAAAAATATATTTTATTTTTTAATAAATCAATTACAATACAAGGTTGCTCAACTGTTAACAGGTTGATGATTGGCTTTTGGGACATATTTTTTAACAACTCCCACTTATCCTAAAAGCACTCGGTACAGTATCTAATACTCATCTTCGACTTGTGGTTGTCGAACATCTTTTTCGCCAGGGCTTTAGTGAAGGGGTCGGTCAGATTATCCTTTCCATCGATCTTTTAAAGGTCGACGTCACCTTTATCTATGATCTCCCAGATCAGGTGGAAGCGGCGCAAAATATGCTTCGTCTGCTGGTATGCTTTGGGTTCCTTCGCCTGAGCAATGGTACTAGTGCTGTCGCAGTAGAGCAGGACCGCACCATCGAGGGAGGGTGCTACTCCAAGCTCGATGATGAATTTTCTCAGCCACACAGCTGTAGGAACCAGATCTAGGGTTTCAGGGTTAGATCTTGAAACTTTTTCAAGATCATACAGCGGAAGACTAAAATAAATCAAAATTTATTTTTTAAAATTAGAGAATCTCTAGATCTAAGATCTTATTACATGATTATTACATAGCATTAAATCAAAAATTAAAATATATATATACAGCATGAACTACATGTTGATCATATCAACATGTTTCTATACTACATCTAATGTATGTATTAAACAATAGATCAGATCTATTACCTTGTAAGTTAGATGTTCTAACCTCACTGATCCAGGCTTGAGGATGATATTGCAAGCCGCACATGTGTCCGGCCTCTAGGAGTCATCCGCACGAGCCCACGAATCTCGATTAGAAGTCCTGCTTCAGAAAATCAGCACAGTATGCTAGTACTGCACTGATCCTTCTTTGATGGTTGATCAGGTGCCTCCTTCTTCTTGATTTGGACTCTTCCAAAGATGGAAAGTAGGAGGAGGAGTTTCAGATCTGAGATGCTCTCAGAAAACTCAAGATGGAGGGAGGAAAGATATGAAAACAAACAACCCTAGAAGAAGACCCTCTTCTTCTTCTCGTTTTTCTCTCTAGACACCCTATCTTGTGTCTATTATATCCCCACGACCCAAAGGTCTTTCTCTCTGATTTTTGGATGGCCCAAAGATCTCTCAAATTTCTATCTTCTTTGAAAATTTTATAAAGAAACTCATTTTATATAGAGAGATATAATAGAGTCCTTATCTAGGTCAAATACCTAGTCAAGGCTTATCCAAACATGGCAAGATAAGGGGCACCCAACTCTTGAGCACCTCCTCCTTATTTTTATGCATGGATCATCAAAAAAAGATGCATAATGTGTACCCTAAAAGTCATAAAAATTCCAAAAAAAAATTGAATAAATTTGGTGCAAAATTGAAAGAGTTTTGGATTTCTAAAACTCTATCTCATAGAATTCGAAATCCAAACTTATTCCTCTTTGATTTGATCCAAACCACCTTCCATGTAAGAAAGAAGAGAGGAAACCTTTTGTGAACATGGGAGAGACCTGGGAGAGGGCTTTTGTCACACAAAATAAGAGGAGATTGGCATTGAATGAGAGAGAGGGCGTCGGGAAGGCTTATGTGGCGCAAGGTGGAATCCTAGTCTTACTAGGATTCTATCTTATGACTTGTTTTAATTTGGTTTCTCAAGCCAAATCAAACCAAAACTAGATCAACCCAATTAAAATATATCTTAACCCAATTAAAAATTTAATTTAATCAGATTAAATTAGATTTAAATCTGATTTAATTTTTTAATCAAATTAGAAATTAGATTGACCCAAGTCCTAGTTGAACTAGGACTAGTTTTTCCTTGCACTTGGCTTATCCAATAAACCAATTGGACTTGATCCAATAAAGTCCAAACTAAATCTAATTAAATCATATTTAATTAGACTTAATCTCAGCCCATTGGCTTAATCAAATTAAGCCAATTAGCAATCGAATTGCTAATCGATCCTCCTGCAACACTTGCACTGGGTTAAATGTCAATCTATTGATCATTTAACCCTAGAATGATTCTTAATCGTTGATCAACCATCCGATTGGATCATGAAATCTAATGTGTGTGACCTCATAGGTCCGAACCTAAGCTGGTAGTACAAGAATAAATTCTTATACCAATCGAAGTGACCATCTAGCAATGGTACCCGACGATCGGATAGGTCGAATGTGTAGAATAACATCCTTAGAACCCATATGCATATAGTTTTCATATAATTCATCTCCTTGACCAAAATGATCATAGGACACTCCAAAGTTCAACTGTCAACTCTAATCAGGTTGTCCACATTGCATTTCAAAATATCAAATCCGTCTGATGGATTACCCTGGCCAAGATTTTGCTAAATTGAAATACAGTGACTCATTCTTCTCCAACTCTTGGAGTGGTCAATCCCATCTCGATCACACTCTGACTTTGCAAGTACTTGACTATACCCAGAAGCCTTCCATCCCTGAATTAGAAATTCAGTTAGTCTAGTACCAAAGCACAGTGAGTTGCTTGCAAGTCACTGAGGCGATCTCAGGTCTAAGGGACACTTATACCTATATCCCATCAGAGACATTCTCGACAGCAGAATACTCTGAAGTTGGTCACGTTCAATGATGATGTATCAGTATATCTCACCTGTATGCCATACCAGTGTCTCCACACTCTTTGGTTAAGAGGAGAACCAATCCATATGGCCTACAGCGACCTATGCTCGATAGAAGCTGTCGTCCTTATTAACAGCATATCATTTGGTCGTGAACAGTTTTAAGGACTAATCGATAAATCCTCTCTTTATCGAATCTAAATAGTCCTAAGGACTTCATCATAACAACGGAGTTCATTAGAAGATGAAAGCTTATGATGAAAATGCCAAATATATTTTATTTATTAACAAATCAATTACAATACTTGGTTGCTCAACAGTTAACAGCTTGACGATTGGCTTTTTGGGACACATTTTCCAACAACTCCCATTTGTCCTAAAGCCACTCGGCACAGTATCTAATACCCATCTTCGACTTGTGGTTGTCGAACTCCTTTATCACCAGGGCTTTAGTGAAAGGGTCGGCCAGGTTCTCCTTTCCGTCGATCTTCTGAAGGTCGACGTCACCTCGATCCACGATCTCCCAGACTAGGTGAAAGCAGTGCAAGATGTGCTTCGTCCGTTGATGTGCTTTGGGTTCCTTCGTCTGAGCTATGGCACCAGTGCTGTCGCAGTAGAGCAGGACCGGACCATCGAGGGAGGATGCTACTCTAAGCTCGTTGATGAATTTTCTCAGCCACACAGCTTCCTTTGCGGCATCCGATGCTGCGATGTACTCTACTTCACAAACAGAGTCCGCTACAGTATGCTGCTTGGAACCCTTCCAGCAGATGGCTCCACCATTCAGAGTAAAGATATAACCCGACATGCTCCTGCTATCATCATGGTCAGATTGAAAGCTAGAGTCTGTGAACCCCACAAGTTTCAGATCTGACTCACCATAAACCAACCATTGGTCCTTAGTATTTCTCAAATACTTAAGGATGGCTTTAACCACTTTTCAGTGATTTTCTTCAGGATCAGATTGGTATCTACTCACTACTCCTAGTGAGTATACCACATCTGGTCTTGTACATGTCATGGCGTACATGATAGATTCCATGGCTGAAGCATATGGGACTCTACTCATATGCTCTCTCTCTTCAGGAGTTGTCAGACAATCCTTCTTAGAGAGAGAAATTCCATAGCCTATCGGTAGATAGCCCTTCTTGAAATTCTCCATGCTGAACCTTTTCAGCACAGTGTCTATGTACATGGACTGGGATAACCCAAGCATCCTTTTAGATCTATCCCTATAGATCTTCATCCCTAGGATGTAGGATGCTTCACCCAAGTCCTTCATGGAGAACTGTGATGACAATCAAACTTTTATTCCCTGTAGTGCGGGGATGTCATTCCTGATTAAGAGAATATCATCCACGTACAAGACAAGGAATACCACAACTGGACCATTTGCCCATTTATAGATGCAGGGCTCTTCTCCATTCTTAATGAAGCCATACGTTTTGATCACCTTATCAAAATGCATGTTCCAACTCCGAAAAGCTTGCTTCAATCTATAAATAGATCTCTGAAGCTTGCACACCTTGGACTCATCTGTGGATGTAAACCTCTCAAGTTGTATCATATACACCTCTTCGGTTAGCTCTCCATTCAGAAAGCTGTCTTTACATCCATCTGCCAGATCTCATAATCCAGATGGACAGCTATTGCAAGCATTATCCGAATGGATTTGAGCATTGCCACAGGGAAAACGTCTCATCATTGTCAATACCATAACATTGACAATACCCTTGGCGACCAGACGGGCTTTATAGGTCTCCACCTTTCCGTCTGTGCCCCTCTTCCTTTTGAAGACCCATTTACACCCAATGGGTTTAACCCCTTCAGGTGGGTCAACCAATGTCCATACATCGTTGACCTTCATGGACTCCATTTCGGATTTCATGGCTTTAAGCCATTTCTCGGAATCAGGTCTCTGCATTGCATCCATATAGGTGATCGGATCCTCATTATTCTCATCAAGTTCGATGGGATCACCGTCCCGGATCAAGAAATCGTAGTATCTGTCCGGCTGACATGGTACTCACCGGATCGCCTTAATGGTGCAGGTACATTGGGCTTCGGATCTGATCTAATCATATCCAACTCAGGTTCAGCTATTGGTGTCGGTCCTTTACCTGTTGAACTTCATCAAGTTCAACCTTAAGGCAACGGTTCCTTCACCAAGGAACTCTTTTCTAAAAAATTGCCTTAAGGCTGACGAACACCTTTTGTTCATCAGCATGGTAGAAAAAATATCTTTTGTCTCTTTGGGGTACCCTATGAATGAGCATTTGTCAGACCTAGGTCCAAGTTTGTCTCTGACTAATCGTTTGACATAGGTCGGGCACCCCCAGATCCTAAGGTGTGAAAGTACTGGCTTACGTTCTGTCCATATCTCATATGAGTCTTAATTACAGACTTATTAGAACCCTATTTAACAGATAACAGGCCGATTCGAGTACATATCCCCAGAAGGATATCGGCAAGCTAGCAAAACTCATCATGGATCGGATCATGTCTAACAGAGTCTGATTCCTCCTTTCAGACACACCATTATGCTGTGGTGTTCCTAGAGGAGTCCATTGGGAGAGAATTCCATTCTCTCCTAGATATGTGAGAAACTCACTAGAAAGGTATTCTCCTCCTCGATCAGATCGAAGAGTTTTAATACTCTTTCCAGTTTATTTTTCTACTTTACTTCGGAATCGTTTGAATATTTCAAATGAATCCGACTTATGTTTCATCAGATAGACATATCCATATCGGGATAGGTCATTCGTGAAAGTTATGAAGTAGAAATATCCACCTCTAGCACAGGTGCTCATGAGCCCGCATACATCAGTATGTACTAGGCCTAAGAGCTCAGTAGCTCTCTCACCTTTTCCAGTAAAAGGTGACTTGATCATTTTACCAAGAAGACAGAACTCACAGGTTGGAAGTGATTCACAATCACTGACTTTGAGGATTCCTCTTGAGTCAACCTATTTATTCTGTTCTTGTTTATATGACCTAGCCTACAGTACCATAAGTAGATATCTGACACACTATCTAATCTAGGGTGCTTGCCAGTTGAATAGACTACATTAACAGGTTGTGATAACATATACACACCATTGTTCAAATGTCCACAAAAAATAGTAACACCATTCTTAATGATATTACAAATTTGTTTCTTTATTAAATTTCATAATCATTTTTGGCCAAAGGCCTATAGAAATGATATTTAAAAAGAAACTGGGATAGAAATGACAATCATTAAGAAAACGATATGGGATTCAAATACAAGTTTCAAGATTCCTAATGCTAGAACTAGAACTGGTCTTCCATCTCCAACATTCAGGAACCTCTCTTTGCTCGAATCTCCTACTGACCTGTAACCCCTGCAACGAATTGCAAATATGGTAAGGGCTACCGGTATCCAATACCCAGTCAGTTATATCACAAATAGAGAAATTGCAAGGAGTTATCATATAAATACCTTGTCCAGCAACAACTTGCTGCTTTCTCTGCCTGTTCGGGTCAGGGAGGCAATGTACTGGGGATAGTTCCTCTTCCAGTGCCCCCGCTTCTTGCAAAAGAAGCATTCAGCTTGACTCTTATCGGGTTTGATCTTTTTGGTATGACCCTGCACAATATCTCAGCCTGAACTTGTACCTTCTTCACTTTCTTCTTCTTGTTCTTCTTTCCTTTCTTAAAGGGTCGAGAACAGAAGATGATCCTCCCACTAAGTTCACAGACTCCATATGGAGTTGGTGATCTTTCTCAAAGTTCTGAAGCAACCCCAGTAATCGTGGTAGTTTACTTTAGGCTTTGTCATTCTATAATGAGTGAGGAATGGGAGATAAGACTTGGACAGCGAGTTCAGTATTGCATCTTTCCCAAGCTACTCATGCAAGGGAAAGCCGAGCTTGCTCAATCATTCCATCAGCTCGATCATGTACAATACATGATTAGTGACAGAGGCACCATCCCATATTTTGGTGTTGAAGATGGCACAACTAGTCTTGTGCCTCTCCACGTCATCGGGTGTGCAAAGGCATCCTCCAACACTTGAAGCATGTCCTTTGGCTGAGCCGTCTCAATCTGCGACTGAACTCGTCGCTCATGGCAGCCAGCATGATACAGCGCACTGTGGTCGATCACTGAGCCACTTCTGGTAAGTGTCTCTGACTATTCCACGTGCATTACAACTGGCTCCTCAGGTGCAGGATCCATTATCACATATAGGATCGTTCATGCTCCAGACTATCTTCAACTTTGTACCAGCTACCGAAGTTGGGTCCCACCAACTTATCATTGTCCAACAATGATCAGAGTGATAGGAAGTGGCCATATCTACACAAAGAAACCATAACCTAATTAGTAATTAATTCATTAAACCTAAAGATTTGGACTTTAATCAAAAGGTTTCTCCCACTATTTTATTCGAATTGGTAGCCTCTACCTCCAATTCGAGGAATTACCTAATTCTTTAGTGGGTACTAGAATCCACTTAGACTGCACACAAGCCCAACTTTGGTTGGCCAATCCATGTACATCTAAGGGTAGGTTCATAACCAATTGTTTCTCTAAATAATTTTAGTAATTTTAATTTTGCCCCAGAAACCTAATCAGTAGGCTTTGGCCTCCACGTAAGGATCCGGTTAGGTCAACCATTAACATGATCATACTTGGTGTATCTAACCAACGAATGATTAAGTCCAACTTTGGTTGATCACCTAACCACCATTAGAGAGATACTTCCAAGTCATCATATGATGAGTGATAATTCTATTAGTCAACAAGCACCAGGCCTTTGGGTCTGCAATGATTATTGATTAATGGACTCATTATCAAACACCTTAATAGGAGGCTATGACTTAGTTATCTCTATAACTTTGTCATTTTAAGGATCTAATAATTTTAGAAGATTTAAATAATTTAGAGGATGAGGTCAGATGAATCAGTTATCATGATCCTCCCATGACTTCACCAAGTCAGCTTAAGGGAGACCATTAAAAGGGCTGGTCTAGGAGCACCTAAATCAGTCACACTGATTTACCTAGCTGACATGGGTCAGCTCAATAGTCAAGTGATCCGATCAAAACATAATTTCACCAAGAGGCCAGGTAAGTTCGATTAGTGGGAGGGTTGCCAAAGCTTGCCTTAGACACCATCAGAAATGGCAGGTAAGCGGGCTCCCAATTAAAAACCACCGGTCTGGTTTACCTTAGACACCAACTGGTTTAATTAGTTTCGATTAGATCAACCTAACAGTTCGTGCTAGACCGCTTAGCCAAGAATCAAGTCCATTTGGTTCTCGTTAAAGACATGGACTTGACCAACTACAACTATTGTAATTGATCTAGAGAATCCTTGATCTAATCTAAGACAAAATTGATTAGATTTAGTCAATTCTTAATTAAGTCCATCTTAATCTAACCATAGGTCTAACCCAATTAATGGACCTAATTCCACTAACCCATTAACCCAATGTGTTATGGTTTGTGTGTTAGGTTCTTCAATTCACAATCCTAGAACCTAATCAAACAACTTCTTAATTCTTAATTAAGTTTTGGGCTGAGGATTGGGTTCGGCTTTTAAAAAATAATTTTCATATTTGTAAAATAATTTTATAATATGATTCTACCAACCATATTGCATTTTGATTCATAATCAAGATACAAGTGAAATAAACATGAAACTACTTTAGATCTAATCTAAACAGGTTCATGTAATTGAAACATTTCAACTTTAAACAATTTCTTTGCACAAAAATTATTAACAAAGAGATTTTATTTCAGATTTAAATACTTTTTAAATTTAATAAATCATAAATTTAATCTAGATATATCTAACAAATTTATGATTAAAGATAGATCTACACAAACTAGGACAACCTTTGCACTGTAAGGGGTAAATATTACAGCAGGACAACCTTGCAGTTCGTGATTGATCTAAAATTTTAATTTAGATTTAATAATCAGATTATAAATTAGATCTAATCTAAAAAATAATCTAAGCATGTATAAATAATCATGTAATAAAGAACCTAGGCTCTGATACCAATTGTAGGAACCAGATCTAGGATTTCAGGGTTAGATCTTGAAACTTTTTCAAGATCATACAGCGGAAGACTAAAATAAATCAAAATTATTTTCTAAAATAGAGAATTTTAGATCTAAATCTTATTACATGATTATTACATAGCATTAAATCAGAAATTAAAATATATATAGAGCATGAACTACATGTTGATCATATCAACATGTTTCTATACTACATCTAATGTATGTATTAAACAATAGATCAGATCTATTACCTTGCAAGTTAGATGTTCTAACCTTTCTGATCGGGCTTGAGATGATGTTGCAAGCCGCACATATATCGACCTCTAGGAGTCATCCACACGAGCCCACGAATCTCGATCAGAAGTCCTGCTTCAGAAAATCAGCACAGTATGCTAGTACTGCGCTGATCCTTCTTTGATGGTTGATCAGGTGCCTCCTTCTTCTTGATTTGGACTCTTCCAAAGATGGAAAGTAGGAGGAGGAGTTTCAGATCTGAGACACTCTCAGAAAACTCAAGATGGAGGAAGGAAAGAGATGAAAACAAATAACCCTAGAAGAAGACCCTTTTCTTCTTCTCATTTCTCTCTCTAGACACCCTATCTTGTGTCCATTATATCTCCACGACCCAAAGGTCTTTCTCTTTATTTTTGGATGGCCCAAATGTCTCTCAAATCTCTATCTACTTCAAAAATTTATAAAGAAACCCATTTTATAGAGAGATATGATAGAGTCCTTGTCTAGGTCAAATACCTAGTCAAGGCTTATCCAAACATGGCAAGTTAAGGGGCGCCCAACTCTTGAGCACCTCCTCCTTATTTTCATGCATGGATCAATAGCAAAGGGTGCATAATATGTACCCTAAAAGCCACAAAAATTCCAAAAAAAATTTGGATAGATTCGGTGCAAAATTGAAAGAGTTTTGGATTTCTAAAACTCTATCTCATAGAATTTAAAATCCAAACTTATTCCTTTTTGATTTAATCCAAACCACCTTCCATGTAAGAAAGAAGAGAGGAGACCTTTTGTGAATGTGGGAGAGATCTGGGAGAGGGCTTTTGTCGCACAAAATAAGAGGAGATTGGCATTGAATGAGAGAGAGGACGTGGGGAAGGCTTATGTGGTGCAAGGTGGAATCCTAGTCTTGCTAGGATTCTATCTTATGACTTGTTTTAATTTGGTTTCTCAAATCAAATCAAACCAAAATTAGATCAACCCAATTAAAATAAGTCTTAATCCAATTAAAAATCTAATTTAATCAGATTAAATTAGGTTTAAATCTGATTTAATTTTCTAATCAAATTAGAAATTAGATTGACCCAAGTCCTAGTTGAACTAGGACTAGTTTTTCCTTGCACTTGGCTTATCCAATAAACCAATTGGACTTGATCCAATAAAGCCCAAACCAAATCTAATTAAATTATATTTAATTAGACTTAATCTTAACCCTTTGGCTTAATCAAATTAAGCCAATTAGCAATCAAATTGCTAATCGATCCTCCTGCAATACTTGTACTGGGTTAAATGTCAATCGTATTGATCATTTAACCCTAGAATAATTTTTAATCGTTG
Organism: Elaeis guineensis; assembly: GCF_000442705.2. NCBI lineage: Eukaryota > Viridiplantae > Streptophyta > Magnoliopsida > Arecales > Arecaceae > Elaeis > Elaeis guineensis. The sequence continues at coordinate 71,505,275 of NC_025998.2, forward strand.
ATCAACCATCCGATCAGATGATGAACTCTAATGTGTGTGACCTCATAGGTCTAAACCTAAGTCGGTAGCATAGGAATAAATTTTCCTACCAATCAAAGTGACCATCTAGCAATGGTACCCGACGATCAGATAGGTCGAATGTGTAGAACAACATCCTTAGAATCCATGCGGATATAGCTTTCATATAATTCATCTCCTTGACCAAAATGATCATAGGACACCCCAGAGTTCAACTGCCAACTCTGATCAGGTTGTCCACGTTGTATTTTAAAATATCAAATCCATCTGATGGATTACCCTGGCCAAGGTTTTGCTAAATTGAAATATAGCGAATCATTCTTCTCCAACTCTTGGAGTGGTCAATCCCATCTCGATCACACTCTGACTTTGCAAGTATTTGACTGTGCCCAGAAGCCTTCCATCTCTGAATTAGAAATTCAGTTAGTCCAGTACCAAAGCACAGTGAGTTACTTGCAAGTCACTGAGGTGATCTCAAGTCTAAGGGACACTTATACCTATATCCCATCAGAGACATTCTTGACAGCAGAATACTCTGGAGTTGGTCACGTTCAATGATGATATACCAGTACATCTCACCTGTATGCCATACCAGTGTCTCTACACTCTTTGGTTAAGAGGAAAACCAACCCATATGGCCTACAGTGACCTATGCTCGATAGAAGCTGTCGTCCTTATTAACAGTCTATCATTTGGTCGTGAACTGTTGTTACTCCTAGATTGATTTTGATGATTACAAAGCAGATTGAAGGGATACAAATAATTTTAAATTGAAAAAGTTCTTATGCTCTTCAAGGGCAAAATCATAATTTCACTAAAATCCTGATTTGATAGTATCATTTGGTAGAACAAATGATTTGTAATCTATTGGTGAAAATTTCATTATTTTTGGACTTATATTTTTGAAGTTATGAAGGTTTGAAGTGCATGAGTCGACTCATGAGTCAACTCATGGCACTATGAGCTGATTGGCACGCAAAAATTTCCCTTGGCACGCTAGTTTTCTGGCTTGGCATGACCTGTGAGTCGACTCATGAGTCGACCCACAAGGCATGAGTCGACTCATGAGTCGACTTCTGCTATTTTGAGCCAAGAAAATCCAGAAACTGAATCTCTGGTCTTTGCAACAGAGGTCGACTCATGAGTCGACCCCTGAAGCATGAGTCGACTCATGAGTCGACCCCTGCGATGGAAAATGTTAGCAACGGCTATTTTTTTGTCCGTTTTAATTACCTTTTATGCTTCCTAAAATTGCTCTAACGGCTCTTTATCTGCCTAAAATGTTTTCTCTTATTTCTTAAGGCTATAAAAGGTTTCAAATGGTGAAAGAAATAGCAGAGATCAAACATATATACAAGAGGATCCAAAATCTACACGAGAAAGCCTGAGATCAACGAAATACCCAAAAGAATAAGAGAGAGGATCCACAATATACACGAGAGATTGTGAAAAAGAAAAGCAAGAGTATTCAAAGAGAGGATTTTTCAAGCCTATTGTTCAACCTTGATCAAGAGATCTTTCAAAGCCTTCAAGAAGTCTTCAATCAAAGATTATCTTCTTCTCAAGCGTTCATTCAAGCGTTCATCCACCTTGAGAAAATCCAAAAAGGAGATTCTTCATTTGAGTAAAATATTTTTATTGTTATATTCGCTCATTTAAGGAGCTGTTATTGTATTAATTTGTGCTCTAAGCTATTTTACTCTTTGTGAGTATTTGTTCTTGTTTTTGGAGGATTTCCAAAACAAGGGAAGGTTGATCCGAACCTGAAATCGGAGTGTTTTGGGTTGACTTGTATCCGAGAAACAAGTAGACTAGCTTGGGATAGCTAGTGTCGGAGTTTCCGACTTTTGTATTCGGGTTGAATACAAGTATAGTGGATTGAAATTCTCAAGTAGGAACTTGGGGAGTGGATGTAGGTGCAAGGTTGGCACCGAACCACTATAAATCCTTGTGTTTGTGGTGTGCTTTCTTATTTCTCTTTATTTCTTTATTATATCCTTGCATTCTTGCTTTAGGTTATTAATCTTGAATTAAAGTCTTTGTTCTCATTCATCATAAGTAATTAATTAAGCCTAAAATTTTTAGAAACCCAATTCACCCCCCCCTCTTGGGTTGCATAGCTGGGCAACAAGTGGTATCAGAGCTCGGAGCTCTAGCCCTTCTTTGATCTAACAATCAAAGAGCCAAAGATCTATGGCAACCCATGTCGGTACTTCTCTAGCCGAGGGGCAATCTACAAACCGACCTCCACTTTTCAATGGGTCTAATTACACCTATTGGAAAGCTCGGATGAAGATATTTATACAAGCACTCGACTATGATATGTGGAGTATCATAGTGAACGGTCCTCACACACTCACCAAGATTATAGATGGTAAGGAGTCAACCAAACCCAAGAAAGAATGGGATGAGGTTGATAAGAAATTGGCACAATTAAATACCAAAGCTATGAATGTTCTTTATTGTGCACTAGATGCAAATGAATTTAATCGCATTTCTACTTGTGCATCTGCTAAAGAAATATGGGATAGGTTAGAAGTAACCCATGAGGGAACAAATCAAGTAAAAGAGACTAAAATAAACATGCTAGTGCATAAATATGAATTGTTCAAAATAGAGCATGATGAGTCCATAACTGCTATGTTTACTCATTTTACTGATATAATTAATGGTTTGAAGAGTCTTGGCAAATCTTATACTAACAGTGAGCTTGTAAGGAAGATTCTCAGGTCATTGTCAAGAACTTGGAAAGCCAAGGTAACTGCCATCCAAGAAGCAAAGGACTTGAACACTCTATCTCTAGAAGAGCTTCTTGGATCCTTGATGACTCATGAACTTAGCATGAAGCAACATCAAGAGGATGAAGTCAAAAAGAAAAGAACCATTGCCCTCAAATCCACAGCTTCGCCTGATTATGAAATGGATGACTCTGAAGATGAAGAACAGGATGAAGAGATGGCACTCATCACCCGGAGATTTAAGAAGTTTCTAAGAAAAAGAAAACAGGGGATGAGAAAGAAGTCATTCACAAAAGGGGAACAAAGCAAAGAGAAAGAGAAAGATCAACCCCTTATATGCTACGAGTGCAAGAAGCCGGGACATTTCAGATCCGAATGTCCGCAACTGAAGAGAGGTCCCAAAAAGTTCAAAAAGAAAGCAATGATGGCGACTTGGAGTGCGAGTGACGACTCAAGCTCCGATGAGGAAACCTCAACAGAACAAGCTAACCTGTGCCTTATGACACACGAAAATGAGGTAACTTTTGAATCCACTAGTGAATTTACTTTTGAAGAATTGCATGAAGCATTCTATGACTTAATTGATGAATTAAAGAAACTAGGGATGAAAAACAAAGAACTAAAATTGGAAAATCAATCCTTAGTGAAAAAAGCTGAAACCTTTCAATTGAAAAATCCATCTTGATTAAAGAAAATCAAAGCTTAAAGAATGAAATTAACAAGCTGAAACCTATAGTAGATAAGTTCACCTTAAGTTCAAATAAATTAAATATGATTCTAGATAATCAAAAAGCTGTATATGATAAGGCTGGACTTGGGTATAACCCCTTGAAGAAACAAAAACTTCTGAAGAATATTTATGTAAATTATTCAAGTAACAAGTCTACAAATATCACTTGTTTCAAATGTGGTAGAATAGGACATAAATCATACACATGCCTCAAATCTGCAAACACAACTATAAAGAAAATATGGGTTCCAAATGGAACCATTTTGACTAACCTAAAAGGACCCAAGAAAGCTTGGGTACCTAAGACAGAAACTTGACCTTTGCTTGCACGTGTGTCTAGCATCCCAAGGAGGAAACAGGAAATGGTATCTTGACAGTGGATGCTCGAGACACATGATTGGTGATGAATCACAATTCATCACGCTTGATGCTAAGGATGGAGGGATGGTCACCTTTGGAGATAATGGCAAAGGAAAGATCATCGGGATAGGTAACATTGGTATCACTCCCTCCAAATACATTGAGAATGTTTTATTAGTTAAAGGTTTAAAGCATAACTTACTTAGCATTAGTCAATTCTGTGATAAAGGGTATAAAGTTGTTTTTGAATCATCTGTTTGCATTGTGACTAGTCCTATTAACGATGGTATTAAATTTATAGGACATAGGCATGGCAATGTTTATATGATAGATTTGAATGAATTAGCCAAATTAGACATGCAATGCCTAGTATCCTTAAATGCAAAAGCTAATGAGACTAGTTGGCTGTGGCATCGTAGACTTGCACATATTAGCATGCATTCTCTTTCAAAATTAATTAAAAAGGAATTAGTTCTCGGTTTGCCAAAATTGAATTTTGAAAAGGATAGAATTTGTAATGAATGCCAATTAGGTAAACAAACTAGAGTTTCATTTAAATCCAAAAATACTGTTTCAACTTCTAGACCTTTAGAGCTCTTACATATGGACTTATTTGGACCAACAAGAACCACTAGTCTAGGAGGAAAACGATATGGCTTTGTAATTATAGATGATTACTCTCGTTTTACTTGGGTTTTCTTTTTGGCACACAAAAATGAAACTTTTCATACTTTCACTAAATTTCATCGAAAAGTCACTAATGAAAAAGGGTTTTCAATTCAAAATATTAGAAGTGACCATGGAACTGAATTTGAAAATCAAGATTTTGAAAATTTTTGTGATGAAAATGGAATTGGCCATAACTTCTCTGCTCCTAGGACACCCCAACAGAATGGGGTAGTTGAAAGGAAAAACAGAACCTTAGAAGAAATGGCCCATACCATGCTTTGTGAAAGCAACCTTCCAAGATATTTTTGGGCGGAAGCCATTAACACAGCATGTTACATTTTAAATCGTGCATTAATTAGACAATTTTTAAAGAAAACCCCCTATGAACTTTGGAAAGGAAGAAAACCAAATATTGCATATTTTCATGTTTTTGGTTGCCGATGTTTTGTATTAAATAATGGCAAAGAAAAACTTGGTAAATTTGATGCAAAATCAGATGAAGCAATCTTTCTAGGTTACTCCTCCACTAGTAAAGCATTTAGAGTTTTCAACAAAAGAACTTTAGTAGTTGAGGAGTCCATACATGTTATTTTTGATGAATCTAACGATCTTCCTTCAAGGAAGAATGAGGGTGTTGATGATGCAGATCCACTAATAGAAGGTATGAAGGAGATCTCTCTGAAAGATTTAGCAACTCCAGAAGACAAGGATCAAGAAGACAAACAAGATGAGAGAGGTGAAGAAATTCAAGAACAACCTCAAGGTACAAATGACCTACCCAAGGAATGGAGGTATGTTCACAACCACCCTAAGGAGTTAATTATTGGTGATCCTATGCATGGGGTAAAAATCCGTTCTTCACTTAGAGATGTAGTTAATCATTGTGCTTTTGTATCTCATTTGAACCTAAAACTTTTGAAGAAGCTGAAAATGATCATAATTGGATTAATGCAATGCAAGAGGAACTTAATCAATTTGAAAGAAATAATGTTTGGACCTTAGTATCAAGACCTAAAGATTATTCAATAATTGGCACAAGATCGGTCTTTAGAAACAAATTAGATGAGCATGAAAATGTAATTAGAAATAAAGCAAGACTGGTTGCTAAGGGATATAATCAAGAAGAAGGAATTGATTTTGATGAAACCTTTGCACCTATTGCTAGATTAGAAGCTATTAGACTTCTACTTGCATATGCTTACTTTATGAAATTCAAGTTATTTCAAATGGATGTTAAAAGTGCATTTTTAAATGGATATATTGCTGAAAAAGTATATGTAGAACAACCTCCTGAATTTGAAAATCATGTTTTTCCTAATCATGTCTTTAGATTAAATAAAGCTTTATATGGATTAAAACAAGCACCTAGAGCATGGTATGATAGGCTAAGTAAATTTTTACTAAATAATAATTTTTCAAGAGGTAATGTAGATACAACCCTCTTTATTAAAAGAAATCAAAATGATATGCTAGTTATACAAATTTATGTTGATGACATAATTTTTGGGTTTACTAATGAATCCCTTTGTCAAGACTTTGCTAAGCTTATGCAGGGGGAGTTCGAGATGAGCATGATGGGAGAACTCACCTTCTTCCTCGGACTCCAAATCAAACAATCAAAAGAGGAAATCTCCATCACCCAAAGCAAGTACACCAAGGAACTACTCAAAAGATTTGGAATGGAGAACTGCAAACCAATTGGCACACCAATGAGTCCCTCATGTAAGCTTGACAAGGATGATGAAGGTAAATGTGTAGACTTAAAATACTATAGAGGTATGATTGGCTCATTATTATATTTAACTGCAAGTAGGCCTGATATCATGTTTAGTGTTTGCTTATGTGCTAGATATCAATCTAATCCTAAAGAATCTCATTTGAATGCTGTTAAAAGAATCCTTAGATACTTAAATGGTACTCAAACTCTAGGATTATGGTACTCTAAGGACTCACAAATTGATTTATTAGGATATTCAGATGCTGATTTTGCTGGATGTAAATTAGATAGAAAAAGCACAAGTGGAACTTGCCAATTTCTTGGAGTTAACCTAATCTCATGGTTTAGCAAGAAACAAAATTCGGTGGCACTGTCTACGGCTGAGGTCGAATACATTGCAGCCGAAAGTTGTTGTGCTCAAATCTTGTGGATTAAGCAACAACTCGAAGACTTTGGAATCAAACTTAATGAAACACCAATAAGATGTGACAACACAAGTGCCATAAATCTATCTAAAAATCCAATTCAACACTCAAGATCCAAACATATTGAAATAAGACATCATTTTATAAGAGAACATGTTCAAAACAAAAATATAATTCTTGAATATGTTTGCACTGAAAACCAATTAGCTGATATCTTTACAAAGGCCCTTAGTGAGGATAGATTCTGTGAAATTAGGAGAAATCTAGGAATTCTAGATCCATATGCCTAAACTTTTCTCAATTTCCAAGAATTAATTCTTAGAGCTCAATTTCCAACATCTATCCTGATCCCAAAAGCTCAAATTTATCATTCTAAAAACTTATCATTGAGCAAAACTCCTTCTCCCAAAATTTCAAATTTTTTTGGAATTTATTCACATTTTTCCTGATTTTCTGAACTTCATGAGTCGACCCCCATGAGTCGACTCAATGGCAAACTTGTAAATCCCACCAACTTCCAACGGGCTCATTGTTTTTATATGGGTTACTGTTCATGAGCTGACCCATCCTCTCATCTTCCTCCTTCCAAAAGCCGACTTCTCAAATTCCTTTTGCTCCAAATCCAAGGATCTAGTTCGAGGCATTTCTCCCTCCTCCTCTCCACCAAAAATCGCCACCTTGGAAAGGGATTTTTTGTGCTTTCTCACATTGCTTGGCGCAGTTGGAACGTGCCCTAGCACTTCACCGATCTTCCCAAATCCACTTCTTTTCTCCACCAAAATCCTTCTTCACTCTCTTGTGATCCCTCCTCCACTCATTCAAGTGTTCCTCCAAGTCTTCTTACCTGCTACAAAATTGGATATGGCTCCAAAGATGAAGCTTCCCCAAAGAAGAAAGTCAATCCGTGAGCCTGAAGAAATTGTCCGAAAGAAAAGGCATGCTCAGTCTTCAATTGCTCCCACTCCAGTTTCAGTATCTGCTCAAGGTCCCTCTCAATCCTTTCTAAGCCCCAGTGTGAATCCTCTTTCTGATAGAAAAGTCGAAATCGGGAAGAATATAGATTTTCGGTTCTTTGAGAAAGAGGGCTTTACTTTTGCAAGTAAGATTAAAAACCAAGGATGGGAACTCTACTGCTCCCTTAAGGAAGTCACCTATGTTGACCTAGTTAGAGAATTCTACCAGAATCTACTTTATGGAGATGGGTCAGTGACTTCAACAGTCAAAGGAATTGATATCTGCTTGGATTCTAGGATATTGGGAGAAATACTTCAGTTGCCTAGTGAAGGTTACTCTTATATGGAACTCCCAGTAAAAGAAGAGGGGATCAGAATTATTTAGGAGAAACTTATTCAGGAAGTTTAAATAAATTGGAAGCAAAGATTTTGTCCATTGAGATGAGGATCCTGCATCAGATGGTAACGAAGCTCTTCTTTCCTAGGAGTGGTAGGCATGACTTACTTTCCAGTAGAGATGTATGTATCATGTTTCATGTCATCACTCAGATCCTCCTGAACCTCCCTGCACTTATGATAGAGGCCATGAGAGAAACTTTGAACAGATCCAAGGCACACTTGCCTTATGGTATGGCCTTACTAGAGTATTTAGGAGGTTTGGAGTTAGCTGTGAGGGGGAGGCTTCTACAAAGCTCTCTCATGTGGACACTTTCAACCAACACACCCTACACCGAATGGGATTTACAAAGACTGATGGTGGTTGGATCAAGAGATCTGAGGAAAGAACTGAAGAGAGAACTGAAGATAGAGCTGAAGACAGAACTGAAGGCAGAGTAGAAGAAGAAGGTCCATCATCTCCTGTCCATGACTTCAGGGCAGCATCACCAAATATCCAGTTCATTTTTGATACAGAGGCTGGCCCTTCAGAGTTTACTAGGATGCCCACACCAGTGTATCAGCCAGAGAGCAGAGCACCTCATTCAGAGTTCAGACTGGCTGACGATCAGATCGAGCATATATCACAGCGTGTGGCTTCTTTGCTGTCTAGCCAGTGGAGTAGTATTTCTTTTGCACCAGGAGCCACCTCTTCTGATCAGACCATTACTCCCCATATCTCCACTGTATTTCAGATGATATCAAATCAGTCCATCCGGATCCAACAGCTTGAGGACACAGTCTGGAGACTGACTGGCAGAGTTCTTGACTTGCAGGGGCAAGTCCTTGCTTTGGCCCATCCCAAGCCACAGGAGTCAACTATTGAGGTCACAGACCTCACTGCAGAGGCTGGCAGGCTCAGAGGAGCACTAGAAGGTGGATATGAGTTACTGAGGAAAGAGATCCGAGGATCGAGTGAGCATGCAACCACTCAGTTCACTGCTCTACTACAGTCTGTTTCCAGAGCACTGAACGTACTTGATTCCATTAGACTCACCCTCTCTGTTCAGTCCTTAGCCTCTCAGCGTTCTCAGCCTCCCAGTTCATCTCGCTCTCCTGCTCGTGCCAGAGGCAGATGGGGTAGAGGACGCACTTCTGATCCATCAGCTTCTCATCCCATATTGATGACTCCGATCCATGACTTGTCTTGATCATTATTAGATCCTAGGTGTTAGTGTTTTGTTCTAGGATCTGTATTTTTGGGGGCCATGTATTGACAATTAACTGATTAATTTTTATATTAAGAACTATGTATTGAAACAATTATGATTTTATTGGAATCATCTTTTATTTCTACCTTTTGTAATGATGTTGATCATATTTTGGTTATATATATTCTCCTTGTTGAAATATTGTCTTCTCTTTGTTGTTGTTTGCTGTTAATAATTGCTGTATTAAGGGGGAGCAAACATCTGTGATTAACTCTAAAGGGGGAGAAATTAAAGAATGTTTCAGAAAAAGGAGAAGTTAACCATGTTTGATGATGTCAAAAAGGGGGAGAAATTAAATAAAAAGCAACTCATCAAAAGCAAAACCCTAAATTATTCAAAAGCAAAACCCTAAATTATTCAAAAGCAAAATCCTAAATTATGAGAAATTTGGTATCAGACAGAAATTAAACAAAAAGCAATTAAATTATGAGCAATTAAAGAAAAAGCAACCCATCAAAAGCAAAACTACAAATTATGAGAAATTAATGAATGAATTGAAGAATTTAAAGAACAATATCAAAAGTACAATGCAATTATGTAACTTTTAAATTACTTCTTTACATATGCTCTGATTTACTTTAAAAATTTTAATATGCTCTGATATACTTTAAAAAAAAAAAAAATTCCAACTTGCTTTGATACATCTTTTGAAATTTTATTTACCTTGATACATCTTAAGAAATTTAACTTACTCTGATACATCTTAAATTTTTTTTTAACTTGCTCTGATACATTATAAAATTTTCTCTGATACATTACAAAATCTTCTCTGATACATTGTAAAATTGTTTTCTTGCTCTGATACATTGCAAAATTTATTTTGCTCTGATATAACTTAAACTCAAAATGAGCTAATACACTTTCAAAATCAACTCTTAAACATACTTTGGCACACATAATTTTTATCATAAAGCAATTAAAGCACATAAGTATTTTTGCTCTGATGCTAAAACTAAAATCAAATGAGAATGAAATTTTCAAAATACAGCTTAATCTGATAACAAAAACAAGTTTTCCGCTCTAACACCAAAATCACATATTCCAATGAGCATATCTTCAAATCTTTAAGAAAATAGACAAACTATTTTTGTATATGACCATTTATATTACAAGCCAAAAGAATCTTACTCTTTTCAAGCATATAAATCTATAATGCATTCTTTTGAAATTATTGATTCACATAAATGCTTTTGTTCAAGTATTTTGTCATCATCAAAAAGGAGGAGATTGTTGCTCCTAGATTGATTTTGATGATTACAAAGCAGATTGAAGGGATACAAATAATTTTAAATTGAAAAAGTTCTTATGCTCTTCAAGGGCAAAATCATAATTTTACTAAAATCCTGATTTGATAGTATCATTTGGTAGAACAAATGATTTGTAATCTATTGGTAAAAATTTTATTATTTTTGGACTTATATTTTTGAAGTTATGAAGGTTTGAAGTGTATGAGTCGACTCATGAGTCAACTCATGGCACTATGAGCTGATTGGCACGCAAAAATTCCCCTTGGCACGCTAGTTTTCTGGCTTGGCATGACCTGTGAGTCGACTCATGAGTCGACCCACAAGGCATGAGTCGACTCATGAGTCGACTTCTGCTATTTTGAGCCAAGAAAATCCAGAAACTGAATCTCTGGTCTTTGCAACAGAGGTCGACTCATGAGTCGACCCCTGAAGCATGAGTCGACTCATGAGTCGACCCCTGCGACGGAAAATGTCAGCAACGGCTATTTTTTTGCCCGTTTTAATTGCCTTTTATGCTTCCTAAAATTACTCTAACGGCTCTTTATCTGCCTAAAATATTTTCTCTTGTTTCTTAAGGCTATAAAAGGTTTCAAATGGTGAAAGAAATAGCAGAGATCAAACATATATACAAGAGGATCCAAAATCTACACGAGAAAGCCTGAGATCAACGAAATACCCAAAAGAATAAGAGAGAGGATCCACAATATACACGAGAGATTGTGAAAAAGAAAAGCAAGAGCATTCAAAGAGAGGATTTTTCAAGCCTATTGTTCAACCTTGATCAAGAGATCTTTCAAAGCCTTCAAGAAGTCTTCAATCAAAGATTATCTTCTTCTCAAGCGTTCATTCAAGCATTCATCCACC